>NW_028292579.1:16660019-16706839 GCF_029948245.1 Actinia tenebrosa
CCTACCCCCACTTCCCAATCTTTTCTTTTCCATTAAAAATGTTTAAAAATGTTTGGAATTTTTCATTATGTTCTACATATTGTTTCATGGGAACCCTGTGGGAAAACTCGTAAGAATTAAAGTCATATTTTTATTATTAAATCACTTAATTGGGAAATATTTTGATCTTTTTCTCTATATTCGTCAATATATTTTCATATTTTAATAAATATGATCGTTAAAACTACGAGCGTAAACTGCAACCTTATAGAGCATTTCACCACAGGGAGCCCAAACGCTTCCTCCTCGTATTAAAGGCCTTATTAAAATAGAAAAGAAAACTTTTATTCAAAATATTCTACACTTCTTACAAAGTATCAAACTAGTTTTAAATCCTTGTTTTAAAATAATTTGACATTTTGCTTTGTTTCATAGAAAACAAGCCGCTTGAAGTTGGAACCCCAAAATAAGCGTTTTTTCGGTAGGTCCAAATTTTCGCAAATCGAAACATTTTGCCAATCCAAGCAAATTACACCTCTTCGAAAAGCTGATGATTGTGTCAACATGGTTCTGAAGTTATGTTTGTGATTAGACTCAGTTTTAAGATCTTATTGGGAAGAGAAATTTTGAGAAAAATAGCCTTTGGTCAGCGGTATAGCGTTTTTAGACTTTTCTTCATTTATTACTCTTGTGCTTCCATTTTCAATGAAACTGACATAAAGTGTAGCACATGAGGTGCTGTATATCCTGGCATGATAATATTCCATGTTGTATTCAAGATTCAAAAGAAAATAGAGAGTAAATATTCTCCTTTTTGGGATTCCTGTTCCTTGGTGACAAATGACACAGGTAGCCCAACACTTCGACAAACGAATAGAATACAATAGATTTTTCTCATGTCGAAAAACAATGTGCGTATTACTTATTCATCTTGTTTCACGACTTTTTTGGGATCCCTAGGGATTTTATGACAAAAATGCTCTGCTTCCTTGGTCAGCCATGTTGAAGAGTAAAGAAGCACAAATGTGCCTAAAAACCGCCTAAAAACTCAAGAAACGCGATTATCATCGCTCCTACATATCTACAACAAAGGTATTGTACATTTTAATGATCGTCCTGTCCTTTATTCATCAAAGAGCTTAAATATTATGCGAAATAAATTGTTGTACACTCAGTTGTTTAGTTGATCGAGTTAAACCATACTTTTAGAAACTGGTTAACGTTTACATTTAATGCTGCCTTTAGACCTACCGCTTGCCGCAATATTGACATTAATTTTCGCATTCCTTCTATATTTTGAGGCTAAAAAAAGGCAGTAGTATAGCGGTTTTGCAAAGAGCAATGTAATATTTCTATAATAACAATATGCGCATAAGTTATCAGGGAGCGCGGCCGTAAAGATGCCTTTTTTTCAAGTGCACGCATCATGCATGACTCCAATTTCTTTTCTAAAATTGCTCTTGATATATGAAATATGAATTACAGAGCTATATCTAATCTTCCTCTACTATTTGTTTTCATTTAAACCTTAGTACTATGCAATAAGCTACCAATAAATAATGTTGAAGTGTAACGTCCGTTTTTGCGCAAAAGTGTTTTTAACGTGTCAATTCATTTTATATTTCACATCATTAAATAATGGCATTTTTTTCATTGCAGATCGAGACGTGGAAAACTACGAGGACAAAAACCAGAGGATAACCAATGATCTGAACTATTCTGGAAATTGTATTCCAGAATTTCAACATAACAGTTAGAACAGCTATAAATCATTGGTCATAGGAGAGTAATTCAGCAAATGTAAAACGTTTGATAAATTTTTATAGTTATTTGCAGCGTATTTTCTATTTTAAAATAAATGATTTCATGATTTTTTTGTCTGATATTTTTTGATACTTAACCTCTTTTTAAATTCACGCATTTTTTCCCGCCAAAAAACTTAGAAATTTTTCAGACCATACTCCTTTTTAGGTTGCGGATTATCACATCAAAACAATTAGAATTTTTCACATCTCTCCCTTGGGAATTTACTCTTTTTTTTTGTCTCAAATTTTCCCGCCAAAAAACTTAGAAATATTTGGTCGTTGGCCTTGGCACCCTTAGCCACAGATCTTGCACCTTATGCTCACTTTAGCATTTATCATTATTCAATAAACCTCACATGCCCCATGCCTTTCCTAGCACCTTTACCCATCACTTAATCCACTTCCTTTGTTCTCCTATTGTTTCACTCAAACAATAAAACAAGACATTAATTATTTATAAACATTTTTATTTGCTCATTAATACCACGCATAACAAGCAATATGTCTTAAGGATCTTTCAAACCTTTACCCTTAACAATCTCACTGACAGTCTACAGCACAGATTCACCGGATACATGGCAAGAGGTAAGTTGAAGGTACAGGTTCAAGCCCCAGGTAAGGTCTAGGTTCTCAGATGAAAAATTGGACAAACAAGAAAACAGTCACCCACAAGCCAGGATCAAGGTAAGTCAGATATCCACAAACAAGGTAAGGAGGATTGGCTCACAAATTGGCAAAGGAATTCAGAAATTGGCTTTAAAAGAAAAAAAAATTCGAATTGGCAATAAAAAAATAAAAAAAATTCAAATTGGCTAAAAAAAAATTAAAAACAGAAAAAAAATGTGAAAAAAAGCCATAAATTTTGAAAAAATATAAGTCTTTTTGCAATTTTTTTTGCCCCTAGGGTAATTAGACGAAGGTCCCTGAGATCAAAAGTTCAAACCTACCCTCCCCTTAAGGAAAAGTGCCCCCCAACAAAGTGTTGAGGGTCACCCTTAAGGTTTTGGAATAGCAAGAACTAATGACCTCAGGGACAGACCATTTGTTTGGGATTCTAAAGACATAGGTGTTGCTTGAGTAAAAGACTAGTACAGGATACTAAAACAAGGCATAAAACTGGTGTTGTCTTTCAAAAAATAAGTGAAACCCTCTCCAAAGCTAGTGTGCTAAACATATAATGCTGTTTCTTATTTGGTAACTACTTTCAACACCACCCTTTTTAGCACTTCAATAACAAAATGTTTTAGGGATCTGATCCGTGAACGTTTTTATGATGGACAACACCAGTTTTATGCCTTGTATACAGAATCACTAAGAACTGGTCAACCCAGAGAACTTTTCATGTGGTCTCTACAATCTCGATTATAATTTGGAAATAATTTGGCCTCTCAATGATTTTGGATTTTAAGAAAATATTTCATTACATGAAAAGTTCAATGTCTTGACTCTATGATCCTTACTGGTACTAGCAGATTAAGATTGTAGAGCAGTTGATATAGGAGTATAATAAAGCATGGCACATGACAAGCCTGGTGTAGTCCAGGAATAGAGTAACAAAAGCAGATAAATAGGTTGTCTCAGCAAGGCATGTATGTACCATGTTTATTACAATCCTTAATGAACTGTTTTACATTACAACAAGAGTGACAAATGGTATTATAAAATCTTATCAAATTAATTCAATTGTGACGAGAACGATGTTGTATTTCATTTCTCTTGTATTGATCACGCAGGGAGCGATTGCTCAGTCTCCCGAGCCAAAGGCTCTTATTATGCTTCTGAGATATCAGACTGAACTGGTATTAAGATCAATCCAGTGTATATTTCAATTTAATTTAAAGCCAAATTAGATGACTATAAAAATGTCAATCAAATATCTTATATTCATTTTTCCAAAGTATCCTATCAAATTTATTTAATTACGACGAGGATGTTGCATTTAATTTCTCTTGTGTTGATCACACAGGGAGCGATTGCTCAGTCTCCCGAGCCAAAGGCTCATAATTATGCATTCAAGATAGCAGACTGAACTGGTATTTAGATCAATCCAGTGAATATTTCAATTTAATTTAAAGCTAATTAGATGACTGTCATATGTCAATCAAATATTTTATATTCATTTTTCCAAACTATACAGTAGATGCCAAAAGATTCCAATCCTTTTTGCTATGTTTAAGAATACCATTTATCACACTTGTGTACTTTTACTCAAGCAAGACCTATGTCAGACTATGATATGAACACACCAAGCCACATGGAGTAATATCACCAAAATGAATTAAGACCGAAATGATATTTCAATTTCTGCATATCAAATGATATCACAACCCAATAAATACAATTTGGAAGGGTATGTCAGACAAATCGATAATTTGGATACAATTTTAGACAAATTTAAACAAAAGCCTGGAAAGTTGGCATAAATCAGGCTGATCAAAAGAATAGGCACCACACAATATAGGATTGATGTGGCTGAGCCAAAATATACAAAATGTATAGTTGTAAAATCTAAGCAGATTTATGTGCACAGAACCCATACTTGACCATTGGTGTGTTCAATCACAGTCAATAATGTTTAAATTTCACCACTTTAAGAGCACATGAAATAGTTTCTGGAGAAATATTTCATGTTGAACAATGCACAAACATGAGAAGCAATTGCAACATATAAACCAAATAGTTTGTTGTAACAATTCACACATCGTCCAAAGCAAATTTAATTTTTTCTCTGCTTCCAATAACTGTATTCTTTTCATTCACACCTACTGTAGATCTTGAGATTCAAGATTACAAAACCAGTTCCAAATAGCACAATATCAGAAAGATTTGTTATAGTTCTGGGTAGTTCTCTTTTATTATTGGCATTTCTTTCTGCCAATGTTTCAATAACCAAAAACAGTATGCAAAAAAATGGTAATAATCTTTAATAAATAATCTGTTGCAATGCTTCAATATACTTGTGCACATTAATTGATATCATTTTAACAAGACTGCACAATTAAGAATTGGGACTTTTTATCTGGAATTTAGAACCAGCATCTTTCGACCAATATCCTCAATGATTATTTAATTAATAAAAAAACACTTCAATTCAAATTTACTTTTAAATAGATTTTTTTTTTCATTCGCAAGTTCTTTACCAAATTATACTGAAATATGAAATATACCAAATGGAAGAGGATGATTAGTGGAAAGAAAACCATTGAACTGAATTAGCTGATAAACCATGCACCTTGACTTACTGTGAAGTTGGATGGAGACCAGGAAGCAGGTAGAAGATCATCATAGCAAAATAAATATATACAGTAATCAAACAGCAATATTAACAGTAGACTCTCACTAGATATGATTAGAAATTGAAAAATAGGAGATGAAAGATCAGACAAAACTTGGAAAATCAATGCCAAATGATCAAAACAATTTGATATCATTCTGCTGCCAGTCGAAAATTGTCAAACTAACCATAAAAAGTGAAAGTTTACTTAAACAATAAATTGTAAAATTAAATCATCAAACTTTGAAAAAGCTTTTTTCTGAACATTGTATCATGACAAAAAGAGGAACTTAGTTTTGAGCTGAACTTTGAATTCTTGATTTGAGAATTTGAGAAAGAAGTAAATAAACTGCCGGGATTAATTTTGAAAATAACTTTTGCCAAATTTTAGAAAAAATGAAATTTTGAAACATTTTTGATAAAATTTAGAAAGAAACTTTTTCATATGCATGAATAATATCATTCAAAACAATGTCAATCAATAGAAAATCAGTGTCAATCAATCAATAGGAAAAAAGACAAGCAAATCAATGTTAATGAAATAAATAATAATGATAATTCCACGGAGCCATGTAGAGCCAAGCCAGCCAGATCTTGTGTCCAATGGATATGTGCATAGTTTATCAACATACAGTAAATATATACCAAACAAGTTAATTAAGTAAAGGATGTGGTCACTTTTTACTTGTAATAAAAAGATTCAACAACCTTTACATTCTACTGCTTAAAGTGGTGAAAATGATCTACATACAATGAGTCATTCTATGTAGATAATATTGCATAACTAACAATAATTCTCCATAACAGGGAAAGTGAATATCAGTGTATATTTACCCAGATCAAGTCAGAGCAAGTATTAACTAATATTCAATTAGCCCAAGGAGAATTATTTGTTTAGTAGAATCACACAGGTGAAAAACAAAGAAACTAAAAACACAGTAACCTTGTCTTCACCTGGATGATTTTACTTACAATGAACTCTACCACATTATAATCATTATATCTAAGAGGTTCTTCTTCTGGTCTTCTCAGGAGTCTTGGTCATCTTCATGCTGATCTGAATAAGAAATAACAACACCACTATTAGCATGATGGTTTTAAAGATGCACAAGAGCATAAAAACCTAGGGGTACCCCCTAGAGTACACTTGTCAACCACACCCTAATTTGGCACAAAAATGTATACTATCTACATTTTATCCCAAGGAGTCAAAATTCTTCATTTTAATTTAAAGAACATAATGATAGTCTGTTGGAAACCAAATTTCATATCATTCAGAGTACTGAGGAGGAAGGGAAGGGTCAGGAAGACAAATTTTGTTAAACTGAAAAAAAATTTACTTCGTATCGGGTCAGTGAAAGCTTAAACTCCTAATGAAGAATTAAAAACATTTCTCCAGTTCTTTTCTCGTGTTTTGAGTGGTACAGGAGAGTCTGTGAAGCTTTTTCTCTATGTCAAGTTTAGCACGTGCGACATGAGACGAGCTAGGGTTCATAAATGCTATTTACTCGATAAAGATAATAAAGAAAATGCCGAATTTCTCTCTAAAGTTAAAGAAAAAGCTCTTATCATTATATTTTGACAGTTTAGCGTAGTTAATGAGCATTTCTTACCGTGTAAATGTTGATTTTTGAACACGGCTTCGACCTCCAACTTCTCAACGACTTCTTCTTCCAGTACAGTAATGACCGTGAAGCATGATGGGAGCACGTGGCAATAGTACACAGGCTACCCAACAACTAAAATAAGAAATAGGAAATAAAATAAAGAAAAAAGGAAAAAATGAGACATTTATAAATGACAAAAATAACATTAAAAAGGCGATACGAAAGTCGCGAAATAGAGAGAAATAAAGAGAGTGTTTGTTTCTATTGATTATTTTTACTACTTTCATTTTTTCAAAGTTTTAACTCTTAATTATAATTATATTATGAAGTTTTTACTTCATGGAATTGTCTTCGCATTAGTTTCATAAGTTTTAAGAGTAGGGGTGCTGGGGTAAATGGATGAAACCCTAAAAATAGTAGCTAACTATATTTACGACCGTTTTAATAAAATAAATAAAGTTTAACCAAAATGATGTACGCAATGAAATACACGACAGCGATTTTTGACAATGGCACCCCTACAGAATGTCGACAACAGAACTACTGGTTTTCAGTTGGTGATGGTGAAGGTTGTCAGGTGGTGATGGAGAAGGTTGTCAGTCGGTGATGGTGAAGGTTGTCAGTTGGTGATGGTAAAGGTTGTCAGTTGGTGATGGTGAAGGCTGTCAGTTGGTGATGGTGAAGGTTGTCAGTTGGTGATAGTGAAGGTTGTCAGTTGGTGAAGGTTGCCAGTTGGTGATGTTGAAGGTTGTCAGTTGGTGATGGTGAAGGTTGTCAGTTGGTGAAGGTTGTCAGTTGGTGATGGAGAAGGTTGTCAGTTGGTGATGGTGAAGGGTGTCAGGTGGTGATGGTGAAGGTTGTCAGGTGGTGATGGTGAAGGTTGTCAGGTGGTGATGGTGAAGGTTGTCAGTTGGTGATGGTGAAGGTTGTCAGTTGGTGATGGTGAAGGTTGTCAGTTGGTGATGGTGAAGGTTGTCAGTTGGTGATGGTGAAGGTTGTCATCAGTTGGTGATGGTGAAAGGTGTCAGTTGGTGATGGCAAAGGTTGTCAGGTGGTGATGGAGAAGGTTGTCAGTTGGTGATAGTGAAGGTTGTCAGTTGGTGATGGTAAAGGTTGTCAGTTGATGATGGTGAAGGTTGTCAGGTGGTGATGGAGAAGGTTGTCAGTTGGTGATGGTTAAGGTTGTCAGTTGGTGATGGAGAAGGTTGTCAGTCGGTGATGGTGAAGGTTGTCAGTTGGTGATGGTAAAGGTTGTCAGTTGGTGATGGTGAAGGCTGTCAGTTGGTGATGGAGAAGGTTGTCAGTTGGTGATAGTGAAGGTTGTCAGTTGGTGAAGGTTGCCAGTTGGTGATGTTGAAGGTTGTCAGTTGGTGATGGTGAAGGTTGTCAGTTGGTGAAGGGTGTCAGGTGGTGATAGTGAAGGTTGTCAGTTGGTGATGGTGAAGGTTTTCAGTTGGTGATGTTGAAGGGTGTCAGGTGGTGATGGTGAAGGTTGTCAGTTGGTGATGGCGAACGTTGTCAGTTGGTGATGGAGAAGGTTGTCCGTTGGTGATGGTGAAGGTTGTCAGTTGGTGATGGTGAAGGTTTTCAGTTAGTGATGGTGAAGGTCGTCAGATGGTGATGGTGAAGGTTGTCAGTTGGTGATGGTGAAGGTTGTCAGGTGGTGATGGTGAAGGTTGTCAGTTGGTGATGGCGAACGTTTTCAGTTGGTGATGGTGAAGGTTGTCAGTTGGTGATGGTGAAGGTTGTCAGTTGGTGATGGTGAAGGTTGTCATCAGTTGGTGATGGTGAAAGGTGTCAGTTAGTGATGGTAAAGGTTGTCAGGTGGTGATGGAGAAGGTTGTCAGTTGGTGATAGTGAAGGTTGACAGTTGGTGATGGTGAAGGTTGTCAGTTGGTGATGGTGAAGGTTGTCAGTTGGTGATGGTGAAGGTTGTCAGTTGGTGATGGTGAAGGTTGTCAGGTGGTGATAGTGAAGGTTGTCGGTTGGTGATGGTGAAGGTTGTCAGTTGGTTATGGTGAAGGTTGTCAATTGGTGATAGTGAAGGTTGTCAGTTGGTGAAGGTTGCCAGTTGGTGATGTTGAAGGTTGTCAGTTGGTGATGGTGAAGGTTGTCAGTTGGTGAAGGGTGTCAGGTGGTGATAGTGAAGGTTGTCAGTTGGTGATGGTGAAGGTTTTCAGTTGGTGATGGTGAAGGGTGTCAGGTGGTGATGGTGAAGGTTGTCAGTTGGTGATGGCGAACGTTGTCAGTTGGTGATGGAGAAGGTTGTCAGTTGGTGATGGTGAAGGTTGTCAGCTGGTGATGGTGAAGGTTTTCAGTTAGTGATGGTGAAGGTCGTCAGATGGTGATGGTGAAGGTTTTCAGTTGGTGATGGTGAAGGTTGTCAGTTGGTGATGGAGAAGGTTGTCAGTTGGTGATGGTGATTGTTTTCAGTTGGTGATGGTGAAGGTTGTCAGTTGGTGATGGTGAAGGTTGTCAGTTGGTGATGGTGAAGGTTGTCATCAGTTGGTGATGGTGAAAGGTGTCAGTTGGTGATGGTAAAGGTTGTCAGTTGGTGATGGAGAAGGTTGTCAGTTGGTGATAGTGAAGGTTGCCAGTTGGTGATGGTAAAGGTTGTCAGTTGATGATGGTGAAGGTTGTCAGCTGGTGATGGAGAAGGTTGTCAGGTGGTGATGGTAAAGGTTGTCAGGTGGTGATGGAGAAGGTTGTCATCAGTTGGTGATGGTGAAAGGGGTCAGTTGGTGATGGTAAAGGTTGTCAGGTGGTGATGGAGAAGGTTGTCAGTTGGTGATAGTGAAGGTTGCCAGTTGGTGATGGTAAAGGTTGTCAGTTGATGATGGTGAAGGTTGTCAGGTGGTGATGGAGAAGGTTGTCAGGTGGTGATGGTAAAGGTTGTCAGTTGGTGATGGTGAAGGTTGTCAGTTGGTGATGGTGATGGTTGTCAGTTGGTGATGGTGAAGGTTGTCAGTTGGTGATGGTGATGGTTGTCAGTTGGTGATGGTGAAGGGTGTCAGTTGGTGATGGTTAAGGTTGTCAGTTGGTGATGGTTAAGGCTGTCACTTGGTAATGGTGAAGGTTGCGAGTTGGTGATAAAACCAGACAATGTCCGGCGCAGCAGTATACATCTAAATCCTATTTCGGCAATTTTGCATATGCAGGTGGATAGAAAGATAGAAAGATTGAAAGTTTGGCAAACCCATTTTGCAAGAACTACATTACTTGCGACAATCGAGAAACGAATAAATTACAAGATCCTAATTTTGTGCTTTCTCCAGTTTATTTATCAAGCTTAATTGAAAAACGCTCGTACTTGTCAATAATGTCCTTCAATAATTTCTTTTTTCAACCATCCAAGCGTCAAACTCGCTTTTTATTGGCAGTGCACGTTTTTATATGCAGTGCGCCAAAATCAAACCATAAAAAATTACTGATTCAAGAAAATTTACAAACTGTATTTCATAGACTTTAAACTTTGAACTTAATTTAAGTTTTATTTCTCGATCTTGATTTGTTTTAAATGTCAGCGCGTTGACCCTCGTTAAATACGCTCTGCGAATGTTATGTTATTATCATCCAAAGGAAAAAAGGAAAAATCATTCCAAGAGTACTTCCGTCACCTTGAGAGTTCATAAAGTAAAAATGAGAAATAATCTTGTAATCTTTTGTTCTTATATCAATTTATCAATCGAGTATTCTATTCATATGCATTATCCTCTTCATTCAGCCCCTGTGCTAAAAGCAATTGTCCGTAGTGTAACAATAGGAAATATTAGTATTGATATTAGTGTTAGTATAACTTTGCCATCTGTCTTGCTCTGAATTCGAATTCAATCTCGCAAACAAAGAGGCAAGTAAGAAGAAATATCGAGAAAAAAAATTGTTTTTCATGTTGTATATGATTTCAGTCATTATCATCTAATGCCCACCTCAGTACGATAGAGGCAGTCACCTGTGGTCACAGTAAAGTCAGTAAAGTGATTCGACCTTTGGTACTGATAATAAGATTTCAAGGCATGGCATTGACATACAAATGACCTAGACTGCGATAGACTTATATCTTTAATGACTTCGAAATACTGCAGGGGTTCAGTATTCAGTCTTATAGACACTGCTAGATCTGTTTGATAATTAGTGTCTTCTTTCCTAATATATTTTTATCGACTAATTTCAATTGATATTTTTTTGTAACTTTGTAACGGTGAATTGATACTTATATAAGACAGTGCAAGTTCTCAAAAGGAGTAAACGTATTTCTTGTCAGCAAACTTAACATACTTCATTCGGCTTGCTGAAATGGTCAACATAACCTTGTATTGCGATCCATTCAATGCGTACTTTCTTGACGTTCCTCGTGATATTCATTTCGATAACAGTTTGGTTGCCGTGATCGTTATCAACGCTGCTATGGCTGTTGTAGCCAGCTGCAGTAATGCTGTGGTCATTTACACCACTTCAAGAACGCCTTCTCCACAAACTCCCTCCAATATTCTTATTCTTGGTCTGGCAATCTCTGATCTGAGTGTTGGGATCTTTTAACAGCCTTCGTTTTGCTTATTCAAGTTTTACGAGCTTCGTCGTAACCTATATTCGTATTGTTCCTTTGGTAAGATGTACATGTACATTACATTACCGCTTTTGCAGCAATATCTTTCTTAACACTGACCGCCATCACTGCATGCTGATCGATTCCTGGCCGTACACCTTCATTTGCGATACCAAGACATCATCACGACCAAACGTGTTGGATTCGTTCTTGGTTTCATTTGGATCCTTGGTACTTTGTTTGCTGTCTGTTCTGCGATGTTTTTCAAGATAATAGCTTTTCTTATTTCTAGCTGTTGTTTCTTCGCATTTTTACTCTTTATGGACGTTTATTCCATCTTCCGGGTGTGTCTCGTAATTCGCAAACACTCATTGCAGATACAATCTCAACAGTCTCTGTTCAACAACCCATCAACATGGTAAGATTCAGAAAGTCGGCAATGGTCATGGTTTTTGTAATTGGTGCGTTTATCTCGTGCTATGTTCCTTATATTATTTTCACCATCATGCTGGGTGTGGTGGATGAACCTTCCTATGGATTACGAATTGGTTCCAACATCTCTGAGACCCTTGTGATGTTAAATGCAATACTGAATCCGATCATCTATTGCTGGAGAATCGAAGACATTCGCACTTCATGCTGCGGTGCTGTTGATGCGCAAGATGCTGAGGCAACGCGAGAACTAAACGATTTTCTGGTGATGGATTCGGACTTTATAGAGGATTGCCTCCGAAAATCTGTATTATATAAAACTATCCTGCGAAAATGTAGCTGAATATTATCCAAATAACAGCTGATGCCAAAACAATCAATTAATCAATGCGGATTTGTCGAAAAATTGCAAGTATAGTTGTATAGCTATATTTAGGATATTATATATAATAAAGAGAGGAGTGTTAAAAACAAATAAAAAAGTCACGAATGAGTCAGGTAAAAGAACAATCCAAGAAAAAAACTTTGAAAAAAAGAAAGAAAAACCTTAGAAAAGAAAAGGAATTGACTGTGTTGTTAGCTTTCTTTTATTTTAAGATAAAGTTTTTGTGCACGGTTTAGTGTAATTTACTTTTTATCTTTAGGTCTTTCTCTTCATTTTTTTTTTTTCTTTCTTCTTTTGAAAAATATGAAATGGTTCATGCATGAATCAAAGCTCTTATAGACTTCTTATCTTTTATGCTTCAGTCTCGCCTCAAAGTGTACCAATAACGTTGATAGATATTATTCTAGAATGATTGGTAGACCATCAGCTGGAAGCTCAACAATAACAATTGAGAAAATTCGGTGAATAGAATCTTTTTATGTCCTTTGAGTTGTTCCGAATATACTTGGAACTGCCGAATAGCATTGCTCTAGTAGTGGAGTGATAGGTTGATTATCAGCTGGAAGTTCAATAATAAATTGAACTCGGTGGATGGACTCTTGTTATTTCCTATAAGATATTTCTTATTCCTTATCAAGTTTGATTTCAAGACCAAATGACATATGGTTCTGTTTCCATGGTATTGCAGTGTTGACGGTTTTCGATATTTCTAGGGAGTTTCTTAGTCCGTCTGCGAAAATTTCACGCTTCGACATTGGAAGTTCGGTTATGATTTTAACAAGTTGAACCTTTTTTGCAATAATGAACACCAGTGATCAAGCTGCACAAGACAACAACATAACTTTGGATTGCGCACCATTTTTTTACTACTTTCTTTACGCTCCTCGCGATAATCATTTCGATAACTTTTTACTTGCCATGATCGTTATCAACGCTGTTATGGCTGTTGTAGCCAGCTGCAGTAATGCTGTGGTCATTTACACCATTTCAAGAACACCTTCTCTACAAACTCCCTCCAATATTCTCATTCTTGGTCTCGCCATCTCTGATCTGAGTGTTGGGATCTTTTCACAACCCTCGTTTTGCTTAATTAGGCTTTACGAGATTCGTCGTAACCTAGATTTGTATTGTTCCCTTGGTAAGGTGTACACTTTCAGTATATTACCTCTTGCAGATATATCTTTCCTAACACTGACTGCCATCACTGCTGATCGTTTCCTGGCCGTACACCTTCACTTGCGATACCAAGAGATCATCACAACCAAACGTGTTGGAATCGTTCTTGGTTTCATCTGGATGCTTGGTGTGTGTTTTGCTGTTTATACTGGAATATTTCACGATAAAGTCGCGCTTCAAATTTTCAACCTCTGTTTCTTTTCAACTTTACTGTCTCTAAACGGTTATTCCATCTTCCGGGTGAGTCTTGTAATTCGCAGACACTCATTGCAGATACAATCTCAACAGTCTGCCCTACAACCCATCAACATGGTAAGATTCAGGAAATCCGTAACGATCATGTTTCTGGTGATTGGTGCGTTTATCTTGTGCTACGTTCCTTTTGGTGTTGCCAAGATCATGCTGAGTGTAGTTGATGGCCATTTCTACAGATTACGAATTGGGTTTATCATCTCGCAGACTCTTTTGATGTCAAATGGAATACTGAATCCGATCATCTATTGCTGGAGAATTGAAGACATTCGAACCTCTGCGTTGCTGTTGATGCGCAAGATGTGGAGATCAAATGAGAACTAAATCCTATCTTTGAAATGTGGAAATGTGCATGAAACCGCTCGTTTTTCACTACATCAAATTAAACGAAATTTATCTCCTGATGACAAGACTTTGTGATAAATTTCGGGTTGATGGAGCGGCCACTAGAGTGGATCAAGTCGTGTTTGTGAAACAGCACCAGTCTCAGATACTCCAAATAAAGTATGGCGTTCCCCGTTCCGTATTAGGATATTTTGGATAGGTAGCTAGTATCATGCCGGTAATATGTCGATCGGTAACCATGCATGCCTCAAAAACAGAGGTTGTTCATTTAATTCCCATCGCGTTCCTTTTTGTCGACTTGAAGTAGAGATCAGCTCTACAGCACATTGAGGCTTGAGGATACGCTATATAAATACTACGTAATCATCATCATTATCATCATCATCATCATCATCATCATCATCATTAGCACATGATCTCGGAGTAACTCTCAGCGCGTGTGAATGATCTTTAATTTTTTTACTTAAGTTTAGCTTTAGGTTTACCTCATATGGCAACAATGCTGATCATAATATACTTTATTGTTTGCTTATTTAAAAAGTGGCATCTTATCAGTTGCCTACATTTTGTCCTTTCTACCTTCAGTTTTCTTCTTTGTTAATCATATTTATACACTTTTAATTATTGTAGATTAGAAATCTGTGACTTTGGTCCTTCAACTTATCAGTCGGTTGGTAGATACATTAGTTTACTTTGCGTCCAGTTTTAGTGTCTTCACGCCGTGCGATCCCTCACCACAAACTAAAACGGTATTCAAAGGAAAGTATAGTTACCTCCTTGTCAGTTTTTTTAATCTTTATATCTTTGTGTTCCTTTTTTTTCTTCTTTTGGAAAAAATGAAATATTTCATGCATAAATCAAATCATGAAGAAATAGAAAACGCGCGCGCGTGCTGTGTGCTGTCATAAAGCACGCGGGGGCTGGCAGAACACGAGAGAAGTGTTAGGAGGAGCACGACGCGTAGCGGAGTGCTTCTCGACACTTCTCGAGTGTTCTGCCAACCCCCAAGTGCTTTATTACTGCACACAGCACAGCAAGCAAGTTTTTTTATTTCTTTTATAAAATACAAATTACAATAATAGATAGGAATGACGCAACGGAAAGTGCGCGCGCGTGCAATGTGCTCTCATAAAGCACGTGCTCCATAACAATCAGAACGCGACATTCATAACAGTTATTTTATAAAGACTCTTAACTTTTATACTTCATACTCGTCTCAACCTGTACGAATAAATTTGAAAAGCGCATTAAAGATATTATTCTAGAATGATTGGTAGGTCATCATGCAGCTGGAAGCTCAATAAGAACATTCGAGGAAACTCAGTGAATAGAATCTTATTATGTCCTTTGAGTTTGTTCCTAATAACCTTGGAACAGCCGAATAGCATTGCTCTAGTAGTGGAGTGATAGGTTGATTATCAGCTGGAAGTTCAATAATAAATTGAACTCGGTGGATGGACTCTCGTTATTTCCTATAAGATATTTCTTATTCCTTATCAAGTTTGATTTCAAGACCAAATGACATATGGTTCTGTTTCCATGGTATCGCAGTGTTGACGGTTCTCGATATTTCTTGGGAGTTTCTCGGTCCGTCTGCGAAAATTTCAGCTTCGAAATTGGAAGTTCGGTTATGATTTTAACAAGTTGAACCTTTTTTGCAATAATGAACACCAGTGATCAAGCTGCACAAGACAACAACATAACTTTGGATTGCGCACCATTTTTTTACTACTTTCTTTACGCTCCTCGCGATAATCATTTCGATAACTTTTTACTTGCCATGATCGTTATCAACGCTGTTATGGCTGTTGTAGCCAGCTGCAGTAATGCTGTGGTCATTTACACCATTTCAAGAACACCTTCTCTACAAACTCCCTCCAATATTCTCATTCTTGGTCTCGCCATCTCTGATCTGAGTGTTGGGATCTTTTCACAACCCTCGTTTTGCTTATTCACGTTTTACGAGCTTCGTCGTAACCTGGATTTGTATCGTTCCCTTGGTAAAGTCTACTCCTTCAGTGCATTACCCCTTGCAGCAATATCTTTCCTAACACTGACCGCCATCACTGCTGATCGATTCCTGGCCGTACACCTTCACTTGCGATACCAAGGCATCATCACAACCAAACGTATTGGAATCGCTCTTGGTTTTATCTGGATCTTTGGTATTTCTGTTGCTGTTTATTCTGGCATATTTCACGATAAAGCTTCGCTTCTGGTTTTCAATGCCTGTTTCTTTGCTGTTTTACTCTCTCTAGACGTCTATTTCATCTTCCGGGTATGTCTCGTAATTCGTAGACACTCATTGCAGATACAATCTCAACAGTCTTTCCAACAGCACATGAACATGACAAGATTCAGAAAAACTGTAATAGTCATGTTTCTGGTGATTGGTGCGTTTATCTTGTGCTATGTGCCTTATGGCGTTGCTAAGATGATGTTGGGTTTGGTCGATAGCCATTCCTACGGAATACGAACTGGGTTAATCATCTCTGTGACACTTGTGATGTCAAATGGAATACTGAATCCGATCATCTATTGCTGGAGAATCGAAGACATTCGCACTGCTGCTTTGTTGTTGCTGCGCAAGATGTGGAGATCAAATGTGAACTAAATCTTTTCTTGTAGCACTATATTCTATAAATGTTCGCGTAGTCATCATAAGCAGTAACGCGGATTAAGTTAGTTGTCTACTATATCAAATGAAATAAAATTTATCTCCATAGTAACACGGTATTAAAACATCCTGATGACAAGACTTTGTGATAAATTTGGGGTTGATGGAACCACTTGAGTGGATCTAGTCGTGTTTATGGAACAGCACTAGTCTCAGATACCCTTATTAAAGTATGGCGTTCCCCAGGTTCCGTATTAGGACCGTTTTCTTTGCATGTCTCCATGTCATACGAGCTTGCAGCCTAAATTCAATGCTTTACACAAATGATACCCAGATGTATATCAGAGGTGGATCAAGGAAGAAATCGAATTGAGGGGCATTTCCTCTTATTTAAAAAAAGTCTCAGATACGGTTTATTGTAATTTATCTTTGATTGTTTGGTTTGAGTTTCTTTTCCTTTCTTTTCTCTTAGACAAACTGGGTAAACGTTTCATACATAAAGCAAATCATAAATCATATCTATTGTACTTGTAGTCTCGTTTTCACAGCAAATCAAAAACCAGTCAATCTTATTACGCAGGAAGAAATCTGTTCACGCGGTCCATCTAAAAATCATTATGGCGACCGAAGTCAGAAAAAATTACTCTGAATCTTTGCTTCCCTAGATACGTTCTGGACTATCAATACATTTACAATTCTACCTATTCTTATAACGAATACCTATGGGACAAATGGTGGGTTGTTGTTTTTTAACTGTTTATGAAATTTTCGTGAAATGATAGCTCTTTGTTCGCCGATAAACAACTGAAACTAGGACTTCCTCATCAACTACAACAATCTTTTACGCGCGTTCCTCGAGATCACCTGGTACTTCAGATCAGTTCTCACCTCACTGATTGTACCAATGACTTTGAAAACAAACATATAGATATTATTCTATATGGATTGATTGATTTCCAGCTGAAAACCCAATAATACTGAGCAATTGAAACTCGGTAAATAGATTCTTATTATGTGCTATAAGATTTTTGTTTTTTAATTTCTTATAAAGTTTCTTCAAATAACCTTGGAACAGCCGAATAGCATTGTTCTAGTGTTGGAGTGATAGGTTGATTATCAGCTGGAAGTTCAATAATAAATTGAAACTCGGTGAATGGACTCTTGTTATGTCTTATAAGATATTTATTATTCCTTATGAAGTTTGATTTCAAGACCAAATGACATATCACGTTTCTGTTTCCATGGTATCGCAGTGTTGTCGGTTTCGATATTTCTAGGGAGTTTCTTAGTCCGTAAGCGAAAATTTCAGCTTCGAAGTTGAAAGTTCGGTTATGATTTTAACAAGTTGAAACTTTGGAGTGATGGACACCGGTGATCAAAAACAAAGACTTGACTTTGGATTACGCACCATTTTCTGTCTACTTTCTAGTCATTTTAAAAACGAAATATAGTAAAGAGACCTCCGCTGTTGCTATCGAGCAGAAGGCATCTGGTTTAAAACTGCATTTTGTGAGGCAAAGTATGGTTCAAAACTCTAAGTGAATCTCTCTTGGTTTTTATGAGAATGATTAGCAACGATACCCAAAGCAGATTTCACAGATGTTTGCCATACTTTCTTGACGTTCCTCGCGATAATCATTTCCATAACTTTTTACTTTCTATGATCTTTATCAACACTGTTATGACTGTTGTAGCCAGCTGCAGTAATGCTGTGGTCATTTACACCATTTCAAGAACGGCTTCTCTACAAACTCCCTCCAATATTCTTATTCTTGGTCTTACCATCTCTGATCTGACTGTTGGTATCTTCTCACAGCCCTCGTTTTGCTTATTCACGTTTTACGAGCTTCGTCGTAACTTAGATTCGTATTGTTCCTTTGGTAAGATGTACATGTACAGTACAGTACCGCTTGCAGCAATATCTTTCCTAACACTGACCGCCATCACTGCTGATCGATTCCTGGCCGTACACCTTCACTTGCGATACCAAGACATCATCACAAACAAACGTATTGGAATTGCTCTTGCTTTCAACTGGTTGGTTGGTACCTGTTTTGCTGTCTATAATGTGACATTTCCCAAGATGCTGGCTGTCGTTATTTGTAGTTGTTGTTTCTTCGCATTTTTACTTTTTATGGACGTCTATTTCATCTTCAGGGTGTGTCTCGTAATTCGCAGACACTCATTGCAGATACAATCTCAACAGTCTGCCCTACAACCCATCAACATGGTAAGATTCAGGAAATCCGTAACGATCATGTTTCTGGTGATTGGTGCGTTTATCTTGTGCTACGTTCCTTATGGTGTTGCCAAGATCATGCTGAGTGTAGTTGATGGCCATTTCTACAGATTACGAATTGGGTTTATCATCTCGCAGACTCTTTTGATGTCAAATGGAATACTGAATCCAATCATCTATTGCTGGAGAATTGAAGACATTCGAACCTCTGCGTTGCTGTTGCTTCGCAAGATGTGGAGATCAAATGAGAACTAAATCCTATCTTTGAAATGTGGAAATGTGGATGAAATCGCTCGTTTTTCACTATACATCAAATTAAACGAAATTTATCTCTGGTTCCAAAGTAACACGGCATTAGGACATCCTGATCCCATGAATGGCATTTAGAAACCCTTATCGATGATAAGACTTTATTATAAATTTGGGATTGTGATGGAAGCATTAGAGTGGATCAAGTCGTGTTTGTGAAACAGCACTAGTCTCCAAAGTAACACGGCATTAGGACATCCTGATCCCATGACTGGCATTTAGAAACCCTTATCGATGATAAGACTTTATTATAAATTTGGGATTGTGATGGAAGCATTAGAGTGGATCAAGTCGTGTTTGTGAAACAGCACTAGTCTCAGATACTCCAAATAAAGTATGGCGTTCCCCGTTCCGTATTAGGACCGTTTTCACTGCAGTACTTCCAATCGAAGATGTCATACGAGGATGCAGATTACATCTCATGCTTTACGCAGATGATACGCAGATGTATGTATATTAGTTTTTGAAAAGTTAGACAAATTTCTTTAGTATGGTTTGCTCAAGATGTTATGCTTTGGATAAGTAATATCATGCTGGTAATATGTCGATCCCATGCTTTACGCAGATGGTACACAGATGTATGTATATTAGTTTTGAAAAGTTAGACAAATTTCTTTAGTATGGTTTTTCTCGAGATGTTATGCTTTGGATAAGTAGTATCATGCTGGTAATATGTCGATCCCATGCTTTACGCAGATGATACACAGATGTATGTATATTATATTATAATATATTATGGATATTTTGGATAGGTAGTGCCGGTAATATGTCGATCGGTAACCATGCCTCAAAAACAGAGGTTGTTCATTTAATTCTCATCGCGTTCCTTTTTGTCGAAACCATCACTTTAAGTAGGGGTCAGCCCTACAGCACATTGAGACTTGCATCATTATCATCATCATCATTAGCACATGATCTCAGAGTAACTCTTGAACAGCGCGTATGAATGCTCTTTGATCTTCTTACTTAAGTTTAACTTTAGGTTTACCTCATAAACATACTCTGTGATGTGTGCTATAAACTGTGTGTATATTATGCTGAATATAATTACTTTGTTGTAATCAGTTGACTACATTTTGTCCTTTCTACCTTCAGTTTTCTTCTTTATTAATCATATCCATACTTGTAATTACTGTAGATTAGAAAGAAATAAAAAATATATAATCTGTGACTTTGGTCCTTCAATGTATCAGTCGGTTGGTAGATACTTTAGTTTACTTTGCGTCCAGTTTTATTGTCTTCACGCCGTGCGATCCCTCATCACAAACTAAAACGGTATTCCAAGGAAAGTATAGTTACCTCGTCTAGTACTTCTCTTCCTGCATAGAACAGATGGTTCATGATTTTGTATCTTCAAGACTAGATTACTTTAACAGTATGTACAGTGATTTGCCTCCCTGATCAAGATATTCCAAAGGTAGATTCAATGGACTCTCTTCTCTGTCGTAACAAAGGAAAGGGATCAAATAAAACCTGGGTTGCTCATAATTACCATTTACCTGGAAAAATTGGAAATTCCGGTTGGAAAACAAATGGTATATGTGTCAGTGCAATCGGAAAGTTCCGAAAAACTTCTGATCTTCAGGTTGAGATAACCAAGTTTTCCGTTCTTTTCGATTCTTTCAGACGCGTGTATTATTTTGCGAAAGTCAAAGTTTCCCGCTCTTTTCTCACCATTACATTAGCAAAGGAATTTCCAACCTGAATTGGTTTTAATGGGCTTCGCTTCGGAAAATATCGCCGTCTCTGGACCACAAAACACACTGCTTCCATCGTTCCCAGTCAAATGGAGGAGAGGGTATCACGTGAACGTGAACAGGTCTCGATGTTTCCCTGAAACTCCTCTCAGCGGTAATAATTAGTAATTAGCATATACCAACTTGGTGCGTGTGACAGCTGCGATACGATTCCCCACTGCGCGTTTCAGGATTTCTTTGTCAAGAGGATAATGAGTTTCATGCATTATTTTGTTATGGGACGACCACTCTCGGTACGAGCTTCGGGATCTTTATTCTACTCTCTGTATTCTCTGTGTTAAACTAATTACATGACCTTTATTTATAATAATTCTATGACAGGTGTCATTCTATAATCAATGTGATAACATCGTTGAATCATGATTGGCTAAAAGAAATAGTCAATTCCTGAATGTGATATCTTAATAACGAGTAATACGAGTGAAAATCTTGGAAATAAACATAGCTTAAACTAAAGTTAATATATGAATATATTGTAAATGTATAGAAAAGGCTACAAGGAATATTTCTATCATAAGATTCTAGAAAATAATCCTAAAATAACTAAGCAAAGGGGTAAAAAGTGTGTAGGGCGTAACCAGAGGTACAAATGCTAATGGGAGGAGCTAAGAGATTTACTTGTGAATTCAATGCATACTATTATCTAAACTTGTGCGTGATGGTAGCCTTACTGAAATCTTATATCGATATTCTTATATAGCTAATTGATCGTTCTTTATCTTGTTTTCATAGGATAAGAAATAGTAATTAGAAAACTGATGTCAAGCTTAGTTAGTCTGTAAAAATAATCATTTTCTCTCTCATAACAATTTTGTCATATATTTTGCTCTCAATTCAATCCCGTAAAGAAATAAACAAATGCTTGTTGAGTTTTAAATTAAAACTCGCCTTTGGTCAAACAGTACATATGATGTGATTTCCATCAAAGCTAAGATTCCTTGTTAAGAATAGTGATGAATATTTTCTATTGGTATTCATTCCCCGTGAGGTGCTTTCGTGTAACTTAGTAACGGTGGATTTTGATACTTATATAAGGAAGTGCACTTTTCGATGACCAATAAACGCATTCGTGTCATCATAAGATTTTTCCTGAAATTACCACAATGTTCAACATTAGTCAGAACAAACACTTAACTTCGAATTGGGAGCCAGTCATAGCGTACTTTCTTGGCCTTCCTCGCAATATTTATTATGAGAACTCTTTACTTGCCCTGATCGTTATCAACAGTGTTATGGCTGTTGTAGCCAGCTGCAGTAATGCTGTAATCATTTACACCATTTCAAGAACGCCTTCTCTACAAACTCCCTCTAATATTCTCATTCTTGGTCTTGCCATCTCTGATCTGAGTGTTGGGATCTTTTCACAGCCTTCGTATTGCTTATTCAGGTTTTACGAGCTTCGTCGTAACCTAGATTTGTATTGTTCTCTTGGTAAGGTGTACGCCTTCAGTACATTACCTCTTGCAGCAATATCTTTCCTAACACTGACCGCCATCACTGCTGATCGATTCCTGGCCGTACACCTTCACTTGCGATACCAAGACATCATCACAAACAAACGTATTGGAATTGCTCTTGCTTTCAACTGGTTGGTTGGTACTTGTTTTGCTGTCTATAATGCGATGTTTTCCAAGATACTGTCTGTCGTTATTTCTAGCTGTTGTTTCTTCGCATTTTTACTTTTTATGGACGTCTATTTCATCTTCAGGGTGTGTCTCGTAATTCGCAGACACTCATTGCAGATACAATCTCAACCGTCAACCTTACAACCCATCAACATGGTAAGATTCAGAAAGTCAGCAATGGTCATGGTTTTTGTAATTGGTGCGTTTATCTTGTGCTATGTTTCTTATGCCACTTCCCGTATTATGCTGGGAGTGGTTGATGAACATTCCTACGGATTACGAATTGGGTTCAACATCTCTGAGACCCTTGTGATGTTGAATGGAATACTGAATCCGAACATCTATTGCTGGAGAATCGAAGACATTCGCACTGCTGCGATGCTGTTGATGCGCAAGATGCTGAGGCATCGCGAGAACTAAACGACTGTCTGGTGTTGGATTAGGACTTTATAGAGGATCGCCTTCGAAAATCTTTATTATATAAAACTATCCTATGGAAAAGTAGCTGAATGTTGTCCAAATACTAGC
This sequence comes from Actinia tenebrosa, assembly GCF_029948245.1. Classification (NCBI taxonomy): domain Eukaryota; kingdom Metazoa; phylum Cnidaria; class Anthozoa; order Actiniaria; family Actiniidae; genus Actinia; species Actinia tenebrosa. The sequence goes on from NW_028292579.1 coordinate 16,682,893, forward strand.
TGATGCCAAAACAAACAATTAATCAATGCGGATTTGTCGAAGAATTGCAAGTATAGTTATATTGAACTTAAATATGTTAGATGTTGAAAAACGTAAGTTGGTAAATGATGGTGAAGGTTGTCAGTTGTTGATGGTGAAGGTTGTCAATTGGTGATGGTACAGGTTGTCAGTTGGTGATGGTGAAGGTTGTCAGGTGGTGATGGTGAAGGTTGTCAGTTGATGATGGGGAAGGTTGTCAGGTGGTGATGGTGAAGGTTGTCAGTTGGTGATGGTGAAGGTTGTCAGTTGGTGATGGTGAAGGTTGTCAGTTGGTGATGGTGAAGGTTGTCAGTTGGTGATGGTGAAGGTGGTCAGTTGGTGATGGTGAAGGTTGTCAGTTGGTGATGGTGAAGGTTGTCAGTTGGTGATGGTACAGGTCGTCAGTTGGTGATGGTGAAGGTTGTCAGTTGATGATGGTGAAGGTTGTCAGGTGGTGATGGTGAAGGTTGTCAGTTGATGATGGTGAAGGTTGTCAGTTGATGATGGTGAAGGTTGTCAGTTGGTGATGGAGAAGGTTGTTAGTTAGTGATGGTGAAGGTGTTCAGTTGGTGATGGTGAAGGTTGTCAGTTGATGATGGTGAAGGTTGTCAGTTGGTGATGGTGAAGGTTGTCAGTTGGTGATGGTGAAGGTTGTCAGTTGGTGATGGAGAAGGTTGTTAGTTAGTGATGGTGAAGGTTGTCAGTTGGTGATGGTGAAGGTTGTCAGTTGGTGATGGTGAAGGTTGTCAGTTGATGATGGTGAAGGTTTTCAGGTGGTGATGGTGAAGGTTGTCAGTTGACGATGGTGAAGGTTGTCAGGTGGTGATGGTGAAAGTTGTCAGTTGGTGATGGTGAAGGTTGTCAGTTGATGATGGTGAAGGTTGTCAGGTGGTGATGGTGAAGGTTGTCAGTTAGTAATGGTGAAGTTTGTCAGTTAATGATGGTGAAGTTTGTCAGTTGGTGATGGTGAAGGTTGTCAGTTGGTGATGGTGAAGGTTTTCAGTTGGTGATGGTGAAGGTTGTCAGGTGGTGATGGTGAACGTTGTCAGTTGGTGATGGTGAAGGTTGTCAGTTGATGATGGTGAAGGTTGTCAGGTGGTGATGGTGAAGGTTGTCAGCTGGTGATGGAGAAGGTTGTCAGTTAGTTATGGTGAAGGTTTTCAGTTGGTGATGGTGAAGGTTGTCAGTTGGTGATGGTGAAGGTTGTCAGTTGGTGATGGTGAAGGTTGTCAGTTGGTGATGGTGAAGGTTGTCAGTTGGTGATGGAGAAGGTTGTTAGTTAGTGATGGTGAAGGTTGTCAGTTGATGATGGTGAAGGTTGTCAGTTGGTGATGGTGAAGGTTGTCAGTTGATGATGGTGAAGGTTGTCAGGTGGTGATGGTGAAGGTTGTCAGGTGGTGATGGTGAAGGTTGTCAGGTGGTGATGGTGAAGGTTGTCAGTTGGTGATGGTGAAGGTTGTCAGTTGATGATGGTGAAGGTTGTCAGTTGGTGATGGTGAAGGTTGTCAGTTAGTAATGGTGAAGTTTGTCAGTTGATGATGGTGAAGTTTGTCAGTTGGTGATGGTGAAGGTTGTCAGTTGGTGATGGTGAAGGTTGTAAGTTGATGATGGTGAAGGTTGTCAGTTGGTGATGGTGAAGGTTGTCAGTTGGTGATGGTGAAGGTTGTCAGTTGCTGATGGTGAAGGTTGTCAGGTGGTGATGGTGAAGGTTGTCAGCTGGTGATGGAGAAGGTTGTCAGTTAGTGATGGTGAAGGTGTTCAGTTGGTGATGGTGAAGGTTGTCAGTTGATGATGTTGAAGGTTGTCAGTTGGTGATGGTGAAGGTTGTCAGTTGGTGATGGTGAAGGTTGTCAGTTGGTGATGGAGAAGGTTGTTAGTTAGTGATGGTGAAGGTTGTCAGTTGATGATGGTGAAGGTTGTCAGTTGGTGATGGTGAAGTTTGTTAGGTGGTGATGGTGAAGGGTGTCAGTTGATGATGGTGAAGTTTGTCAGTTGGTGATGGTGAAGGTTGTCAGGTGGTGATGGTGAAGGTTGTCAGTTGATGATGGTGAAGGTTGTCAGTTGATGATGGTGAAGGTTGTCAGTTGATGATGGTGAAGTTTGTTAGGTGGTGATGGTGAAGTTTGTCAGTTGATGATGGTGAAGGTTGTCAGGTGGTGATGGTGAAGGTTGTCAGGTGGTGATGGTGAAGGTTGTCAGTTGATGATGGTGAAGGTTGTCAGTTGATGATGGTGAAGGTTGTCAGTTAGTGATGGTGAAGTTTGTCAGTTGATGATGGTGAAGTTTGTCAGGTGGTGATGGTGAAGGTTGTCAGTTGGTGATGGTGAAGGTTGTAAGTTGATGATGGTGAAGGTTGTCAGTTGGTGATGGTGAAGGTTGTTAGTTAGTGATGGTGAAGGTTGTCAGTTGGTGATGGAGAAGGTTGTTAGTGATGGTGAAGGTTGTCAGTTGGTGATGGTGAAGGTTGTCAGTTGATGATGGTGAAGGTTGTCAGTTGGTGATGGTGAAGGTTGTCAGTTAGTGATGATGAAGGTTGTCAGTTGGTGATGGTGAAGGTTGTCAGTTGGTGATGGTGAAGGTTGTCAGTTGGTGATGGTGAAGGTTGTCAGTTGATGATGGTGAAGGTTGTCAGGTGGTGATGGTGAAGGTTGTCAGTTAGTGATGGTGAAGGTTGTCAGTTGATGATGGTGAAGGTTGTCAGTTGATGATGGTGAAGGTTGTCAGGTGGTGATGGTGAAGGTTGTCAGTTAGTGATGGTGAAGGTTGTCAGTTGATGATGGTGAAGGTTGTCAGTTGGTGATGGTGAAGGTTGTCAGTTGGTGATGGTGAAGGTTGTCAGTTGGTGATGGTGAAGGTTGTCAGTTGATGATGGTGAAGGTTGTCAGTTGGTGATGGTGAAGGTTGTCAGTTGATGATGGTGAAGGTTGTCAGTTGGTGATGGTGAAGGTTGTCAGGTGGTGATGGTGAAGGTTGTCAGTTAGTGATGGTGAAGGTTGTCAGTTGGTGATGGTGAAGGTTGTCAGGTGGTGATGGTGAAGGTTGTCAGTTAGGGATGGTGAGGGTGAAGGCTAGAAAGTAATGGCTGGGTTCGTATACTCAAGACCACGAACACAGTTTTTCTCTATGTGGACCTACTGGCCGGTAAGTAATATATATATAGCTTTATTACATGGGAAGGTAATTTTATACGCTATGATTGGTCAATTTACGGTCCATAACGTACGGTACAGATCGAAAAATGAAATGGTTCACTGAGTGTACGTACTTACGATTCTTTAAAATATTCAAATATTCGTTATAAAAAATATTTCTGGAGGAAAGTTGTTGGGAAACCTTGATAAATTATAAAGATAACCAAGAGAATATTAATATTCTCTTGAGATAACTGAAAGTCACTGGCATTTAATGTAAAACTTATCATAACAAGCGACAACTCTTTCGATCAAGGCTCTACACGGCACTTGTTGAGCGATTCTGTACGACTAGAAAAACTAGAAAAACTAAAACTAAAACTAGGTGAAACTACGAAGTAAAGGGTGGTGAATGGCGGCTAATTCAGTAAATGAAATTAAGATAGTTTTATAAGAAGATGAATTAATACAATTTTGTTATATCGGTAAGCTAATACCACGTCAAGTTTGAACTTATCTGAATCGATTTGGTGAAGAAGCCAGTTGTTTATTTCGTTAACGCCGTCGGTTTTAACCAGTTTTCTAGGCTCATCTGCTCTTGAAGTATTTCCATATTTCAGGAATATTTCATCCACACTTGAATTTGAATGCATTTGTGGACAGGAACGTGGGCAGTATCTTTTTTAAATGAGTCGAAAGTGGTGTCTTCATGACTTCAGCCATTGTGCATATGGCGGCCAGAGATTTTGAGTTTTTTTCCCAATAAAAGGCAGGAAAACAAACGGAAGACGGTAGTATTTTTCATCTTGGTTGTGAATATCTTCGAAAGGAAGTTTGAAGTACGACAGCTTTCTTCTCAACTCATGTGAGTCCTTGAGGTCTTCTTTGGATACCTTTTTTGCTTTGCATTTACATGTTTTGCAAAAGAAAGCCTCACTTTTGTTAACTAGTATTTCAGAAAACTTTAAACTAGACCTAAATTCATTCAAAGTAAACTAAAACTTCTATTTTTGAGCAACTCAAACACTACATGACTTGCGATGCACTTCTCGTTTGACATAAGCGCTGTCAACTTTACTTTTTGTTGCTTCGTCTCTTTTTAGTGGAAAAAATTCAGTCCATAACTTACGGTACGGACTCGCACTCTCTTAATAAGAGCTATATATTTAGGATATTATATATATTACAATGGGAAGTGTTAAAAACAAATAAAAAAGTCACGAATGAGTCAGGTAAAAGATTAATTAAAGAAAAAAACTTTGACCAAAAGAAAGAAAAACCTTAGAAAAGAAAAGGAATTGACTGTGTTGTTAGCTATTTTATTTTAAGATAAAGTTTTTGTTTAGTGTAATTTACTTTTTATCTTTAGGTCTTTCTGTTCATTTTTTCCTTTCTTTTGAAAAAAATAAAATTTTTCATACATGAATCAAATCAAAACTCTTAACTTTTATACTTCAGTCTCGCCTCAAACCGTACGAATAAAGTTGATAAGCGTGTTATAGATATTATTCTAGAATGATTGGTAGATCCGGCTGGAAGCTCAATTATAACAATTGAGAAAACTCGGTGAATGGAATCTTATCATGTCTTTGAGTTGTTCCTAATAACCTTGGAACAGCCGAATAGCATTGTTCTAGTATTGGAGTGATAGGTTGATTATCAGCTGAAAGTTCAATAATAAATTGAAACTCGGTGAATGGACTCTTGTTATGTCTTATAAGGTATTTCCTATTCCTTATCAAGTTTGATTTCAAGACCAAATGACATATGGTTCTGTTTCCATGGTATCGCAGTGTTATTTCTAGGGAGTTTCTCAGTCCGTCTGCGAAAATTTCAGCTTCGAAATTGGAAGTTCGGTTATGATTTTAACAAGTTGAACCTTTTTTGCAATAATGAACACCAGTGATCAAGCTGAACAAGACAACAACATGACTTTGGATTGCAAGCCTGTTTTTGTCTACTTTCTTGACGTTCCTCGCGATAATCATTTCGATAACTTTTTACTTGTCATGATCGTTATCAACGCTGTTATGGCTGTTGTAGCCAGCTGCAGTAATGCTGTGGTCATTTACACCATTTCAAGAACACCTTCTCTACAAACTCCCTCCAATATTCTCATTCTTGGTCTCGCCGTCTCTGATCTGAGTGTTGGGATCTTTTCACAGCCCTTGTTTTGCTTGTTCAGGTTTTATGAGCTTTGTCGTAACCTAGATTTGTATTGTTCCCTTGGTAAGGTGTACGCTTTCAGTATAATACCTCTTGCAGAAATATCTTTCCTAACACTGACTGCCATCACTGCTGATCGATTCCTGGCCGTGCACCTTCACTTGCGATACCAAGACATCATCACAACCAAACGTGTTGGAATCGCTCTTGGTTTCATCTGGATGTTTGGTGTGTGTTTTGCTGTTTATACTGGAATATTTCACGATAAAGTTGCGCTTCTAATTTTCAACCAATGTTTCTTCGCAACGTTACTCTTTATGGACGTCTATTTCATCTTCCGGGTGTGTCTCGTAATTCGCAGACACTCATTGCAGATACAATCTCAACAGTCTGTCCAACTACCCATAAACATGACAAGTTTTAGGAAATCCGTAACGATCATGTTTTTTGTGATTGGTGCGTTTATTTTGTGCTATGTTCCTTATGGTGTTGCCAAGATCATGCTGAGTGTAGTTGATGGCCATTCCTACAAATTACGAATTGGGTTTATCATCTCGCAGACTCTTATGATGTTAAATGGAATACTGAATCCAATCATCTATTGCTGGAGAATTGAAGATATTCGAACCTCTGCGGTGCTGTTGATGCGAAAGATGTGGAGATCAAATGAGAACTAAATCCTACTTCTTTGTAATGTGGAAATGTGGATAAAACCGCTCGTTTTTCACTACATCAATTAAACGAAATTTATCTCTGGTTCCAAAGTAACACGGCATTAGGACATCCTGATCCCATGACTGGCATTTAGAAACCCTTATCGATGATAAGACTTTATTGTAAATTTGGGGTTGATGGAACCATTAGAGTGGATCAAGTCGTGTTTGTGGAACAGCACTAGTCTCAGATACTCCAATAAAGTATGGCGTTCCCCAGGTTCCGTATTAGGACCGTTTTCATTGCATTACTTCCAATCGAAGTTGTAATACAAGGATGCAGCTTATATCCCATGCTTTACGCAAATGATACACAGATGTATGTATATTATATTATAATATATTATGTATATTCTGGATAGGTAGTGCCGGTAATATGTCGATCGGTAACCATGCATGCCTCAAAAACAGAGGTTGTTCATTTAATTCCCAACATTCGTTCGTTTTTGTCGACTTTAAGTAGAGATCAGCCCTACAGCACATTGAGGCTTGAGGATGCGCTATATAAATACTACGTAACCATCATCATCATCATCATTAGCACATGATCTCAGAGTAACTCTTAGCGCGTGTGAATGATCTTTAGCTTTAGGTTTACCTCATATGGCAACAATGCTGATCATAATATACTTTATTGTTTGCTTATTTAGAAGAGGGTCATCTTATCAGTTGTCTACATTTTGTCCTTTCTATCTTCAGTTTTCTTCTTTATTAATCACAGAACAGATGGTTCATGATCTTGTATCTTCAAGACTAGATTACTGTAACAGCACATACAGTGATTTGCCTCCCTGATCAAGATATTCCAAAGGTAGATTCAATGGACTCTCTTCTCTGTCGTAACAAAGGAAAGGGATCACATAAAACCTGGGTTGCTCATAATTACCATTTACCTGGAAAAATCGGAAATTCCGGTTGGAAAACAAATGGTATGTGTCAGTCCAATCGGAAAGTTCCGAAAATTTTCTAATCTTCCGGTTGGGATAACCAACTTTTCCGTTCTTTTCGATTCTTTCAGACGCGTGTATTATTTTGCAAAAGTCAAAGTTTCCCGCTCTTTTCTTACCATTAAAGAAGGAATTTCCATTTGGATTGGTTTTAATAGGCTTCGCTTCGGAAAATATCGCCGTCTCTGGACCACAAAACACACTGCTCCCATCGTTCCCAGTCAAATGGAGGAGAGGGTATGACGTGAACGTGAACAGGTTTCGATGTTTCCCTGAAACTGCTCTCAGCGGCAATAATTAACAATTATTCCCCGAAGGCGAAGTGAATATCGGGGAATTGTATTTACCCGATAACTGGTTACCAATCGTAAACAAGTGTAATATAAGTTTTAAGGATTGCTTAGTGTCATCGTAAGGCGTTACGTGGTCTTACAACTGCGACGAAACATCTCCGTCTCTGACTGGCTCGTAACAACTACGCTCTTACTTTGACGATAGCGAAAAAATCAATATTACTACAGACAAAGAACTATATATTGGGAAAACCTTTTCAGTGTGTGCGCTACATTTATGAAATCAATTAGCAAGAACCATACGTCATTCATCATCATAACTTCATCATCGTCGTCGTCAACACATCATTATTTTATTAAGTCATTGCATTTTTACTACGAAATGACAGATACGAATCTAAGGCCCCATCCACATGTATCTTTGAAAACAGAGTTTTTTGTTCGGTTTTCGAGAAAATTAATATTCTCGTCCACACCGACAAGAGGTAAGGAACCGGGGTCGTGCAGATCTAGGCGGAAAGTTGTCGATCTCTCAGTTCACTGCCATCTTTGCTGATCAAAGGTCTTACATCTGCACTAGCGATAATAAGACATCAACACAACCAAACGTGTTGGAATCGCTCTTGGTTTTACTTGCCGGATCCTTGATGTGTGGGACAGCTGCGAGTCACAGTCAAGAGGATAATGAGTTTCATGCATTATTTTGCCATCTGTCTTGCTCTCAATTCAATCCCGTAAAGAAAGAAACAAATGCTTGTTTAGTTTTAATTTAAATCTCACCTTTGGTCAAACAGTACATACGGTGTGATTTCAATCAAAGCTAAGATTCCGTGGTAAGAATAGTAATTAAATAAGATTTCAAGGTGTAACATTACCACGAATACCTAGAGTGCGACATGATTACTTAGGTACTAAACAAAGCGAGCCGGATATCGATACTTGGTTTTTTAATCTTTAGTAATACAAAAATCCTGCTTGTGTTCTTTAAATTTTAAAAGTACGCAGCACTAGATCTTTTGATTCCTTTTCTTTCCTTTTCAATAGAATTTTATCAAATGATTGTAATGGCTATTTTCTATTGGTATTCATTCCCCGTGAGGTGCTTTTATGTAACTTAGTAACGGTGGATTTTGATACTTATATAAGGCAGTGCACTTTTCGATGACCAATAAACGCATTTCGTGTCATCATAAGAATTTTGCTGAAATTATCAAAATGTTCAACATTAGTCAGAACAAAAACTTATCTTCAAATTGCGAGCCATTCATAGCGTTCTTTCTTGACGGTCCTCGCAATATTTATTATGACAACTTTTTACTTGCAATGATCGTTATCAACAGTGTTATGGCTGTTGTAGCCAGCTGCAGTAATGCTGTGGTCATTTACACCATTTCAAGAACACCTTCTCTACAAACTCCCTCCAATATTCTCATTCTTGGTCTCACCATCTCTGATCTGACTGTTGGTATCTTCTCACAGCCCTCGTTTTGCTTATTCACGTTTTACGAGCTTCGTCGTAACTTAGATTCGTATTGTTCCTTTGGTAAGATGTACATGTACAGTACAGTACCGCTTGCAGCAATATCTTTCCTAACACTGACCGCCATCACTGCTGATCGATTCCTGGCCGTACACCTTCACTTGCGATACCAAGACATCATCACAAACAAACGTATTGGAATTGCTCTTGCTTTCAACTGGTTGGTTGGTACCTGTTTTGCTGTCTATAATGTGACATTTCCCAAGATGCTGGCTGTCGTTATTTGTAGTTGTTGTTTCTTCGCATTTTTACTTTTTATGGACGTCTATTTCATCTTCAGGGTGTGTCACGTAATTCGTAAACACTCATTGCAGATACAATCTCAACAGTCTTCTCAACAACCCATTAACATGGTAAGATTCAGAAAGTCGGCAATGGTCATGTTTTTAATAATTGGTGCGTTTATCTTGTGCTATGTTCCCTATACCACTTCCAGCATCATGCTGCCTGTGGTGGATGATAATTCCTATGGATTACGAATTGGGTTCAACATCTCTGAGACACTTGTGTTTTTGAATGGAATACTGAATCCCATCATCTATTGCTGGAGAATCGAAGACATTCGCACTGCTGCGGTGCTGTTGATGCGCAAAATGCTGAGGCAACGTGAGAACTAAACGGTTATCTGGTGATGGATTAAGACTTAGGATCGTCTCCGAAAATCTGTATCATATAAAACTATCCTATGAAAAAGTAGCTGAATGTTGTCCAAATACTAGCTGATGCTAAGACAATCAATTAATCAATGCGGATTTGTCGAAGAATTGCAAGAATAGTTATATTGAATTTAAACATGTTAGATGTTGTTAAATGTAAGTTGGTGAAGTATATAGTTGGTGATGGTGCGGGTTGTCAGTTGGTGATGGTGAAGGTTGTCAGTTGGTGATGGTGAAGGTTGTCAGTTGTTGATGGTGCAGGTTGTCAGATGGTGATGGTGAAGGTTGTCAGTTGGTGATGGTGAAGGTTGTAAGTTGGTGATGATGAAGGTTATGAGTTGGTGATAGTGAAGGTTGTCAGATGGTGATGGTGAAGGTTGTCAGTTGGTGATGGTGAAGGTTGTCAGTTGTGTGATCTAAAACTAGCTGTATAGGTATTGTTATAGCATAAGTATAGTTAGTGCAGAGATAATCAGAAAAGAGACATTTGTCGAAGAATGTTGAGGTAACTAAATATTATAAAGCTTTTAGTGATAGTGAAAGTCCTTAGATAAAAATAACCAAGTTTGTTAGATAATGATAGTGAAGGTTGTCAGTTGGTGATGGTGAAGGTTGTCAGTTGATGATAGTGAAGGTTGTCAGTTGGTGATGGTGAACGTTATCAGTTGGTGATGGTGAAGGTTGTCAGTTGGTGATGGTGAAGGTTGTCAGTTGGTGATGGTGAAGATTGAGAGGTGGTGATGGATAAGGTTGTAAGTTGTGTGATCTTTTTCTTCCAAAGATAATGACTGCAGCCCTCGTCTTTCACACTTTATTCATCGTTGTTCTAGTTGCGCCTTCTCCCCATTGCATTACTCTCTATTCGTATGTTCTAATCCTTGCATACAAGACACTCCATGATAAAGACGATAATTGTTAATGTATAGAACGAGATTGTGTGTGAAAGGTCTAACACGATTTATGCATTATGTTCTATAGTATAAGATTCCTGTCATAGTTTTTTCAGTACTTTACATGTGATCTTTTTATTAAAAACAAATTCAAAGCTTATTGGTTCCTCGAAACAGCCTCTAGATTTATTAAAGTTAGGATTACTCACACATTAAATTGAAATTTAGCATAATAGTTTTTGCAGAGGTAGAATGGTAGGAATCGCACGACAAAACCTTCACCAGTTTTTTTAAAATGGTTGTATAATTGCTAAACTTGTCTGTGGGTACTCTGTATAGGGGAGTAAAGCGAAGGAGAATTCCCCATCCTGTTTAGAACAGTACCTTCGCCACTGTGTTACGATTGCTAATAATAGTTGGTGATATCAATGAAATACGGTTTCTTAAAGTATTTCGTACGTATTTCATCTATAATTGAATAATAAAGAGAGTATTAAATAGTTGCTTGGAGATACGTATTTTATCTTCTCTTTTTAAAAATATCTCACTCGATTATGCGATTGTCAGCGATGTTAATTGTTGGGTGATGTTCACATAATAAAACCAGACAACGTCCGGCGCAGTAGTATACATCTCAATCCTATTTCTGCAATTTTGCATATGCAGGTGGACACGCGTGAAACGTTTTCCAGTGTCTTGGCCTGAAAGGGTTTATGAGTGAAGATTGAAAGTTAGGCAAACTAATTTTGCAAGACCTACATTAGTTGCGCCAATCGAGAAAAGAATGAATTACAGGATCCTACTTTTGGTCTACAAGAACGAAATGTACTTTCTCCAGTTTAGTCAATAATCTCCTTCAAAAAATTCTTTTTTTGACCATCCAAGTGTCAAACTCGCTTCTTATGGGCAGTGCTTGTTTTTATATGCAGCACATCAACTGATTCTAGAACATTCTGCCTGAGAGAACATGAAGTGGGCAAAATCAAGTCATATTTAAAAAAACAATTACTGATTCAATAAAACTTACGAACTGTAATTGATCGACTTTGGATTTTAAACTTTATATCTCAATCTTGATTTGTTTTAAATGTCAGCGCATTGACCCTCGTTAAATACGCTCTGCGAATGTTATATTATTATCATCCAAAGGAAAAAAGAAGGAAAAAAAACATTCCAAGTGTACTTCCGTCACCTTGAGAGTTCATAAAGTAAAAATGAGAAATAATCTTGTAATCTTTTGTTCTTATATCAATTTATCAATCGAGTATTCTATTCATATGCATTATCCTCTTCATTCAGCCCCTGTGCTAAAAGCAATTGTCCGTAGTGTAACAATAGAAAATATTAGTATTGATATTAGTGTTAGTATAACTTTGCCATCTGTCTTGCTCTGAATTCGAATTCAATCTCGCAAACAAAGAGGCAAGTAAGAAGAAATATCGAGAAAAAAAATTGTTTTTCATATTGTATATGATTTCCGTCATTATCATCTAATGTCCATCTCAGTACGATAGAGGCAGTCGCCTGTGGCCTGAGTTTGTTCCGAATATGCTTGGAACAGCCGAATAGCATTGTTATAGTATTGGAGTAGCTTGGAGTGATAGGTTGATTATCAGCTGGAAGTTTAATAATAAATCGAAACTAGTTGAATGCACTCTTGTTATGACTAATAAGGTATTTCCTATTCCTTATCAAGTTTGATTTCTAGACCAAATGAAATGACATATGGTTCTGTTTCCATGGTATCGCAGTGTTGTCGGTTCTCGATATTTCTTGGGAGTTTCTCGGTCCGTCTGTGAAAATTTCAGCTTCGAAATTGGAAGTTCGGTTATGATTTTAACAAGTTGAACCTTTTTTGCAATAATGAACACCAGTGATCAAGCTGCACATGACAACAACATGACTTTGGATTGCGCACCATTTTTTGTCTACTTTCTTTACGTTCCTCGCGATAATCATTTCGATAACTTTTTACTTGCCATGATCGTTATCAACGCTGTTATGGCTGTTGTAGCCAGCTACAGTAATGTTGTGGTCATTTACACCATTTCCAGAACACCTTCTTTACGAACTCCCTCCAATATTCTCATTCTTGGTCTCGTCATCTCTGATCTGAGTGTTGGGATCTTTTCACAGCCTTCGTATTGCTTATTCACGTTTTACGAGCTTCGTCGTAACTTCGATTTGTATTGTTCCTTTGGTAAAGTCTACGCCTTCAGTACACTGCCGTTTGCAGCAATATCTTTCTTAACACTGACCGCCATCACTGCTGATCGATTCCTGGCCGTACACCTTCACTTGCGATACCAAGACACCATCACAACCAAACGTATTGGAATCGCTATTGGTTTCATCTGGATCTATAGTGTATGTTTTGCTGTTTATTCTGGAATATTTTCCAACTCGAAGGCTGTCGTTTTTATTAACGGTTGTTTTTTCGCTGCTCTACTCGCTCTAGACGTCTATTTCATCTTCCGGGTGTGTCTCGTAATTCGTAGACACTCATTGCAGATACAATCTCAACTTACAACCCATCAACATGGTAAGATTCAGGAAATCCGTAATAGTCATGTTTCTGGTGATTGGTGCGTTTATATTGTGTTATATTCCTTATGGAATTACCAGACTCGTGCGGATTGTGGTAAATGGCCATTCCTACGAAATAAAAAAAGGGTTCAACATCTTCGAGACCCTTGTGATGTCAAATGGAATACTGAATCCAATCATCTATTGCTGGAGAATTAAAGAAATTCGAACCGCTGCGGTGCTGTTACTGAGAAAGATGTGGAGATCAAATGGGAACTAAACTATTCTCTGCATGGTGGTAGCTTAGGACTCGACAGAAGATCAGCACCAAAACATATCTCAGTATATAAACTCTCTTCAACTAAAACTAGCTGTATAGGTATTGTTATAGCATAAGTATAGTTAGTGCAGAGATAATCAGAAAAGAGACATTTGTCGAAGAATGTTGAGGTAACTAAATATTATAAAGCTTTTAGTGATAGTGAAAGTCCTTAGATAAAAATAACCAGTTTGTTAGATAATGATAGTGAAGGTTGTCAGTTGGTGATGGTGAAGGTTGTCAGTTGATGATAGTGAAGGTTGTCAGTTGGTGATGGTGAAGGTTGTCAGTTGGTGATGGTGAAGGTTGTCAGTTGGTGATGGTGAAGGTTGTCAGTTGGTGATGGTGAAGGTTGTCAGTTGGTGATGGTGAAGGTTGTCAGTTGGTGATGGTGATGGTTGTCAGTTGGTGATGGTGAAGGTTGTCAGTTGGTGATGGTGAAGGTTGTCAGTTGGTGATGGTGAAGGTTGTCAGTTTGTAATGGTGAAGGCTGTCAGTTTGTAATGGTGAAGGTTGTCAGTTTGTAATGGTGAAGGTTGTCAATGAATTAGAGAATTAGTGATGGTGAATGTTGCCAGTCGAGGCACAGTCGACGGAGGTTTTCACGTTTGAAAGCTGCGTGGTAGCGTTTTCATAGAAAATTTAAATGGTTTTAAATCGAGACGCATGTAAAATGCGCGATAGAAGGACTTCCCATTATTATAAATCTTTTTTCAAAATGTTTATTTTGCACGTTGGAAACTGTTTTATGCATGACCCTGAAGCTCAGTGAAGCAGGCAGCATGCATTGTTTCTTTTGCATTGATTGTTGAAAGGTTGGTGAAAGTTGTTAGTTGCAGCTGATTGTATGTGAAGGTTTTTGGTTTGTGAAAATGAAAATGATGGGAAAAAATGTAGTTGCTGGTACGCGTCGTTTCTTGTTTGGCCATAAGGAAAGTTGAATGCATGCGGATTATAAAGGATTCGTGATTGGATAATTAAACCACATCAAATTTATTTGTCATTCCTAGATTGAAAACGTCGATTCTGAAAAAAAATCAAAGAGCTTGTGGTATTTTTCAATTTGCTATTCTTATTATTGTATAGTATATCGAACAGAATCACTATCGCTGTTATGGTAACAGTATCTAGCAAGGTTCATAAGGAATGACAAGGCTATTAGGGAATTGTAATGATAAAAGGTAAGTTATACACCGTGTAAAGATGAAAAAACTTACTGACGCTTCGGACGCTAGTTCTTCGTCGGAGTAAAAGCGAAAGAGGTGGCAGAAAGGAGTGCTTATATGATAGAATAAGACAAAATAAACCAATGAGAACAAGGTAGGCAAGGGAATAAAAACAAACAATCAAAAGACAAAAGAAAGGATTAGTTGAAAACAAAGCGTTCATTAATCCCGTTAGGAATTAATGTCTAAATGTCCCCAATGAGAAGAGAGGGTTAGTGGAAGTTATCGTTCCTACTACGAGGGTCATTTTGATCCCTAATATTGCCTAATAACCATGGTGTTATTTGGATTAATAGATGGATTGGTTTAAATGGTAAGAAGCCTCTAATTTCTAGAAGTTGTCGGAATTGATATGCTTTGCACTTGAAAATAACGCATGGCTACGCAGGCTAGAAAATTACTAAAAGTTTCAAGTCTATCTCAATGATCTATTAGATATTAGGTGTATTATGTAATAGGTAGAAGATTGACACATGTAAAACACCACTACTCAACATTGAATATCATATTTTTCGCACGCAAACAAAAAAAAAACCTGAGAGAAAGGACGTTTGTTTTCTCATGCTACACAGGGCAGCCCAGAATTGTCAAAGACCTTTTGTGTTACTTTCTTTGGGAGTCCTTGTATGACTAAAGTTTTACTTTCTGTTGTCATACTAAGAAAATATGTTCTTAAGAAGTCTATAATGTTGTGATCATACATTTTTTCTACCTTTGCAGGGTGAAGTGAGCATCAATACAACTACCCTAACGGAACAGCCAAGGGATTTAAGTTTACTTAATTCAATTCAAGAAGCTTTCTGTTGGTTAGGCACGTGGTAAAGTGCAAGGGACATTCTTCGTTAATAAATCTAAGGAATGAAATGCAAGAGAATTTAATTTTGTAGCTTAGAATTGGCAAATTTCTCAGCAGCTTTCATGGCTTTTTGAACATCTTTGAAGTTTGGTCCTGATGCTTGGGCAGACATTCCTTTGCCTCCCGATTTGCCGCCAAGAATCTCGGAAACTACTTTGGTCCATTCATCGGCTTTGAGCCCTTTATCAATAACTTCCTGTAAACAGTACCACGAGAAATGCGAATGAGACGTTGAGAAGAGAAGAGAAGGGAAGGGAAGGGAAGGGAAGGGAAGGGAAGGGAAGGGAAGGGAAGGGAAGGGAAGAGAAGAGAAGAGAAGAGAAGAGAAGAGAAGAGAAGAGAAGAGAAGAGAAGAGACAAACGAGACAAAAGAAGGAAGAGAAGAAACAGGAAACGAGAAATAAAGTTAAATAAAAAAATAAAAAAAAGGATGGAAAAAAGAGAGAAAGATAAAGAGAAGTATGAGGAAATAAGAAAAAAGTGAATTTAATGATCACGAAAAACAAAAGAAAATAGTAAAAAAGAAATCAAGAATAGAAAAAGGAGAGGCTGACCCAAGAACCAGTTAAGGTGAAAGAAAAAATAGAAAACATTTATATGCAATTTCATTGACCAAAAAGGACACTGAGCACAGTGTTGTATTACCTTGGGAACGATTGCCATACATATGGCCTTTTCGTTATCACTATCCACGCTAAACAGCATTGCAGCTGTTTTTGGAGAAAGACTTTTGAATTGTTTCAAAGCCGCATCAAGAATCTGTTGGTAAACACAAATAAAAAACAGTCTAAGCTATTTGACTAGTTGTGCACTATTTCTATAGATTATGTGCATGGTGTAAAACTCGGTCCTCGGGTACCCGAACGAACGATTCACGAGTGCTGTAAATATGAAACAGATCTAGAGTTGAAGTCTTTACTACATAGCAATAATAGTCATTCGATGTTGTAGTTGCTTGTGCAACCGTTGGAATTAAAAGAGTAGGATATTGCGCCCTCTTGGCTGCTCTGTCTAATCATATGAGCAGCGGTCATAGAGCAGTGGTGTGGAATCCCGAAGGTATCAGGTTCAATTCCCACTCCGCCCGAATTTTTTTTCGGGTTTGATGAATTAACTGATAGGCATTACTTACTTATCAATCATATGAGATTCAGCACCAATGAAATAATAGCAACAACTCCGTTATGTCGCCTTGTCAAATGTCAAAAGTTTGACGGAAACTGACGCCCGACGTCGAACTGCAGTTTGAAGTGTGCGGTACCAAGAACGTCGTGATAAAGATACTGGTACTCGTGGCCTTATCGATTGCTTATAAGGCAGAGATAGAGATGTACTTATCACTGATTTGCTAATTCCTTTAACTATTAGATAGTTGAGTTAGAATCTTACCTTGGTGTTGGAACCTGCGTCAAACATTTCAATACATGTTATCATATCTGGTTTCTGCTGAATAATTGACTTTGCTTTATCTACAGCCTAAAATTAGAAAAAATATATTAGGTTGTGCTCTGGTTTTCCTCCCTCCACAAAAATCAACTTCTAAATTCCAATTCGATATTAGAAGAGATTCTTGAAAGGGTTAACTCACTGACACCACACCATCCCCGCCTAAATAAGGACGATTGGTTGCTATATAAAGGACTGATAAGAATCTTACGTTTTGCATCCAGGCCGCTCTGCGCGCCTTGTCAGTATCGTCAACAATCTTCTTGACTTTTTTCAATGTTGTACGCATTTCGTCTTTCTTCCAGGCAGAAATAACCGCAGCACTAATATCCTGAGAAAAAAGAAAATAATTAAAAATAAAAGGTTAAAAGAGCCAGATAAAATAATAAAACTTTAAGGTTGCTGGAGACCTTCAAGCGCGATCTTTTAGAGCAGTACAACATGCCGTAACATTTAAATGGATTTCCATTGCCTTCCAGTAATTCATCCAATCACAACACGTATAAGAATACTGTACGGCTTCAGTATGGCTACGAATTTGCCGTATAGGGTTTCCCACTCGTACGAAAACCGATAAAAAAAACAAAAACAAAACAAAACAAAACAAAAAACCAAAAACCAAAAACAAAACACACACACACACACACAAAAAGAAACTTATATGTCACTTTAAAGATCATGAACTTCAATTCTTGGTGAAAAATCTGTTTGCAGTATTATGGTCCAATACGAAATGTCAGGTACTGAAGAAGTTTGACTAAGATGTTCAAGCACGCCACAAGACAGATGCAAATATAATAAGCGATAGAAGATGATATTTGACATTTGTATTCTATTCATTTTGTGGAATTACGACAGAAAACAGAGAAATTCTAGTTTTAACTATAACAAAACTAACTTCCAGCTGAGATTGAAAAACCCCAAACATTACAATTTGAATTACTTTTTCACATCCAGAAAGGAAAGAGAACAAAGCATTGTACAGTATACAATAGTGAATGTAGTTGTTTAACAATGTTCCCGACTCAAAATCAAGCTGGTCGTGAATCAATTCGGAAGCCACTCAATTTTTTATGAAGCAGTGTGGTCGTGACTTTTAAATGGCTTCCTTTCGAAATCGGCCAATCAATGGCGACGACTCACAGGCCTTCCAATCAAGGCGCTTCAATCTGGAAGCCATTTGTAAGACTAAAAATAGTAGAACGGGAGGACCTTCAATTATTGGTGCTTGAAACCCGCATTTATTACTTAATACAAGATAGTTGTCGCTCGAGAAAACTCTGCCCTATTTAAATCCTAGCAAATCTTGACCTGCGTTTTGTAGCTCAGTAATTCTCCAGAAATAAACAATTGGATTCAGCGAGCCATTGGATAAGCATTTGACATTTATTGAATTAAATCAATCATATTACAATTACACATTTACTGAACATGTAAATTAAGTAGTTCAAGTAGCTCAAAGCTGTTCGAGGCAGGTTTATAAAAGACAGACAGACATCTATAATTCCAAAAGAAATTATAACGCAAATAATACCAAAAAAATAAAATCATTATAAGAATAGTTAGTTAATTAGATAATTAATTATTTGATTCATAGGAACCTCATTCTAAGCTTGAAAAAATTGCAGGAAACAATTATCTGAGTCAACGAAGTCAGTGTATATAATTAGTTGTTCAAGTTTTGTGTACACATCTTTCGCATTAACACCATTGCAGCCGTGCGAATCCCTTCCATTCTCCAGCAATAGATGATCGGATTCAGTACTCCATTAACCATCACAAAGGTCTCAGATATAATAAACCCACTGCGCACTGCGTAAGAGCCGTCACTCATCACACCAACTACCATCCTCATTGCACCAAATGGAATATAACACAATATAAACGCACCAATCACCAGAAACATGACTATTACGGATTTTCTGAAACTTGTCATGTTCATGGGTTGTTGGGCTAACTGTTGAGATTGTATCTGCAATGTGTGTCTGCGAATTACGAGACACACCCTGAAGATGAAATAGACGTTTAGAGAGAGAAAAGTTGCGAAGAAACAGCTGTTGAAAATTAGAAGCGCAACTTTATCGTGAAATATTCCAGTATAAACAGCAAAACACACACCAAGGATCCAGATGAAACCAAGAGTGATTCCAACACGTTTGGTTGTGATGATGTCTTGGTATCGTAAGTGAAGGTGTACGGCCAGGAATCGATCAGCAGTGATGGCAGTCAGTGTTAAGAAAGATATTGCTGCAAGAGGTAATGTACTGAAGGTGTACACGTTACCAAGGGAACAATACAAATCTAGGTTACGACGAAGCTCGGAAAACTTGAATAAGCAAAACGAAGGCTGTGAAAAGATCCCAACACTCAGATCAGAGATGGCGAGACCAAGAATAAGAATATTGGAGGGGGTTTGTAGAGAAGGCGTTCTTGAAATGGTGTAAATGACCACAGCATTACTGCAGCTGGCTATCGAGGCTATCAAAGCGTTAATGGAAATGATTAAGAATAAAAATACATCATAGTGAAAATCACGAGGTTTGTGAAGAAAGTACGTGGAATATGGAGAGCAGCTTAGATTGTAACTTGCTGTGAGGTTGGCAACCATGTTGTCCGCGTGATACTGTCTTCAAAATATCGTTGGGAAATTGATCATTTATGAACTACGTGATCGAGTGTGAAGACTACTTAAGCACTGAAACAGCCAATCAGATCAGTGACATTTATTCAAGATGAGAATAAAAAATTCATCGAGAAGAAACGTCAAAAAATGAAGTACAATGCATTCACAATAGATAATGTAAGCCAAAAGAATCCCTGCCGACATTTAATTTTTTTTTTTTTTTGACTCTGGCAATGGTGTTTGATAATAAAGCAAAGTTTTTTGAATCTTTATTGTTTCCGGCAATGATAATTTTTTAAAAAGATTTTCCATATACTATAAGATACGTGACGATATTTTTTAAAGTAATAATCTGGAAGTTACACACCTCAAGATACTACATCTGCCTGTTTTGGTGATAACTAGCCGGTAGAAGATTAAAAGAGTTTTTCTTATGATAATGTAAATCTGAAGAACTCGTTTCGACTTTGCAGATTCATTTTTTAGATTTTCATCATTTTCCTATACTATAAAATGTGTGACGATATATTTTTTTTTTGATTTTTATTATTAAATCATTAAGTTTTTAAAGTATGAATTATTCTTTATATACTATAAGATGTGTGACCGGCAATATTTATAAAGTAATAATCCGGAGGTTACACAACTTAAAATCCTAGATCTGCCTGTTTTCGTGCTCTAGCCGGTTGAAGAATTGAATGAGTTTTTTTCTGATACAAAGGTGTGGTAATTGTGTTAGGTACTCAAGAGTTGCGCTTGAAACATGAAAAGCTTTATTATTTCGTACTTTCCTCTCTTTTGACAGATTTTCATCAAGGGCTCTCAACAAGATTTCCTTCGTATCCATCTTTCTTCCTTTTTTACTTGAAAAGTTTAAGATCAATCACTGGATGAAGAAGGAAGGGCAAATATCTCTATTCTTCGATTGCATGTTACGTCATCGTGGCCTTTCGAGGGAGCGTTGGTGCCATTTAACAAAAGAAACACAGAAACTACTAGTTTCAATAGATTACCAATCTCAAACGAACGTTTCTTGCATTGTCTTAACGGCAAATGACCTTAGATAACATCTGGTATCCACATCTCGCGCAGTAACATCACTGCAAAGGTGTAAATGTCTTCAATAGACCTTTCCCGAATTCGCTTGACTGATCACAAAACAATGGTTTCAAGTCGAGGTTGGACTTGATGAATAAAAGAATCAAGTTCAGTCTCGACTTCAAACCATGGTTTCGTGGTCAGTCAAGCGAATTTAGGAAAGGTCTATCCTCAAGCTTTGCACCATCACGTGATGGCAGCCATGACAGGAGGCAGGAACAATTGATTCTGGTCTAATCTGATTCACATAAGAAAGGATTCAGTTTCCTGGGGGAAAAGACTCTATTGTTATGCCTTCTGTCATGGCTGCCATCACGTGATGGTGGCAGAGCCTCTATAGATGATCGGGTTTAGCACTCCGTTCAACATCACAAGGGCTATAGAGACTGATGAGAGCTATACATTATACATTGTCCCCTCTCTGGAACGCTCAATTAGACTCTCAGTCTCTTAGTCTCTCAGACTCAATTACTGGACATCGATAAACCCGTGAAATAGATATTAGACTAATACACATTAGTTTCTCTCGTGTCTATTTGACTATAGTACTGTATGGAACTTAAGGTGAATTTGATTAACCATATTAACTCTGGACGGTTGAATATTACTGACGTAAGGAGCATCGCGCGGTCGCGTTGTTGTTGGTATAGTACAAACAGAGTCAAGTACGGAACGGCCGTTAAAGAAGTAACGCTCATCGGCTATTCAAACCGTTTGACCTTGGAATGAAAACGTCTGCATTACAACAGCGAACGAAGGAACACGGACACAAGATAAGTCAAACAAGTATAACGTTAATTTAATTCAAATAATCGAAAGGAGAAAAAAAAACTATAGAAAATCCAACCACATTCGGTGTCCTGGTGCCCTTGGCCTGTATTTACGTTTTAAATGAAGCATTTTGAGTTTTAAGCGAGCTATACAATTCCCGTGCAAAATGTGCACGTTTATGAAACATGCTCGAACAACAACCTAATTACGTATGTCAAAATCCGGGCCGGAACTGGAATTCCAGATTGAGTTATTTATCAGTACTACTTTATCATTATGACTGGAAGCTCACCAACTAAATACTCCTGCAAGGATGAAAACCAGGTCCCCCCCCCCCCCCTCCACTCCCCCTTCAAGGTACCCAGTCACGCGCTACAGCTTTTCTAGTAAAAAAAGCATAGCTTTATTTGCACGCGTAAAATCGTATATATAAGACTTTTCTTTGGGGGAAAAAAAAAAAACAAAATGTGCGGCAATCTAGGAACGATGACGTAGGCATTCTCATTTAACTTGCCGAAGTGAAATTTGTCCACACATTTTTCATATTCAAAATAAGAAGCTTATTAAGCAAATTAAAAGTTGATGGTGGCACGATTTTTGTTGGATGTGATGGTGATAGTGATGATGGTGGCACGATTGTTGTTTGGATGTGGGGGTGATGGTATAGTGATGATGGTGACTATTGTTTTTGGATGTGGTGATGGTGATAGTGATGATGGTGGCACTAGTGTTGTTTGGATGTGGGTGATGTGATGTGATGATGTGGTGGCTATTGGTTGTTGGTTTGGATCAGGGTGTGTAGGGGATGCATGGTGTGCTATTGCTTTTGGACGTTTCATGGTGGTAGGGTGGGTGGTGCTAAGGGCTGTGTGGATGTCGATCATGGTGGTAGTGGTAATGGTGGTTCTATTGCTGTTGGATTTGTCATGTGTGTTAAGTGGTGATGGTGGTGATGGTGGTGCTAGTGCTATGGATGTGCTCATTGTGTAGTGGTGATGGTGTTGCGAATTGCTGTGGATGTGATCATGCGGTAGTGTGATGGTGGTGCTAATTGCTGTTTTTGATGTGATCATGGTGGTAAGTGGTAAATGGGTGCTATTGCTGTTGGAGTGATCATGTTGGTAATTGTGTGTGGTGCTATGTCTAGTGGTTGTGATCATGGTGTATGGGTAAGGCGGTCAGTTGAGGATATGTGGATATACATGATCATATCATTCCTCATGATACTTTTTAATAAAATATATTTACAAAGCATTTAAAGAGAATTTTCTGATTTATTTTTGGTGGTAGGTACAGGAATATCGAATAGAACTACAAAAATAAGTACTTAGTTTCCCGCATTTGATCTGCACATCTTGCGCACAACAACAAGCAGCGGTGCAATGTCTTCATTCTCCACATAGAATGATCGGGTTTAGAATTTCTATTTGACCATCACAGGGTCTGCGGAGATTATCAACCCAGCAGTATTCTGTAGTAATGGCGATAGGACCAAACCCGACCAATCGGGTGCTCCTAAGAAACATACACTATATAACGCACCAATCACCAAGAAACATGATCGTTATACGGATTTCCCTGAATCTTACCAATGTTGATTTGGTTGTTTGAGCATACCGTGCACTGAGTGTGTTGCACTTACGAGAAAAAATAAGCAATACGAAGGCTGTGAACAGATCCGCACACCTCAGATCAAGAGATGGAAAACCAAGAATGAGAAGATTTGGAAGGGAGTTTTGAAGAGCAGGTGTTTCTGAAATGGTGTAAATACCACAGCATTACTGCAGCTGCTATTGAGGAGATCAGAGCGTTATGGAAATGATTAAAATAAAATAATCTTTGAAGATCACGAGATTGTGAAGAAAGTACGTGCTGTAAGGTGGAAACACGCATCTAACTCTATCATTGACTACCATTACACTGCATTGCGACGTTGGGCAATGGTTTCCCAGAGAGCGAGTTTTAGATCTTTTCCCTTTAATCATAAATAACAACTCCTTTATCATTGAGGTTTGACCAGCCATGTTGTGTGATGGCGGATCCTTTCAAATGGATAGAAGAGGCAAGAACTCCTTATATGAGGCTAATGATTAATTTTTTAACTAAGAGATCGAGTGTGAGTTGAATCCTACTTGTCTGCCGTGAAACAAGCCATTTAGATCAGTTACATTCACTCTTGAGAGATAGAAATGTCATCGCGAAGAGGCGTAAAATATCAAGTCGAGTCATTTCATCAATGTAAACCTAAAGAATCCCTGCCGACATTAACTTTTTTGACTCTGGCAGTGGGGTGTTTGATAATGAGCAAAGTTTTTTGAAGTCTTATTATTTCCGGCAAATGATAATTGTTTAAAGATTTGTCCATATACTATAAGATGTTTACGATATTTTTTAAAGTAATCATCTGGAATTCGCACCTCAACATCTACAATCGGCTTGTTTTCGTTATAACTCCTGTTTGAAGATTAAAAAAAGTTTTTTCGTATGAACAGGGTGTACTGTGTTACCTATCGAGAAAAATGAAGGCTCTTTTATTTCTTGACACTTTTCATCAAGGGCTCAGTAGAGGATTATTTCCTCTCCTTCCTGCTTCCTTTTCTCTTCTTTCTTCCTTCCTTCCTCCTTCCTTTTAATCGTCTTTCTTTCTTGCTTCCTTCATTTATTCGTTTTGGTTTCCTTCCCTTCCTTCTTTTCTTATCCATCCTTTCATCTGTCTTTCAATTGTCAT
>NW_028292579.1:18796592-18841592 GCF_029948245.1 Actinia tenebrosa
CTTTTCTGGTACTTTTCAGAAACGTGCTCCCTGATTGCGTTTCTCGTTTTTTCATATCCTAATGCAGCTGCCACCTCTTTTCCCTTAAAGTACAAAGTTTCGCCTTGCACTATGCATTGCAGTTTGGTGTCGTTGTTTTCGAATACGCGAAGCATTGTATATCTAAGGAATATTTTAACCTTAATATGCAACACTCTTAAGTTGATTCATTTCTACGCTCAGTTGCGCGTCAGACACGACGAAGACGTAGCAGTTTATCTTATCGCCGTCGCCCGCGGAAGCATTCTTGGTGCGCTTGATCTCCAATGTTATGCCATCCTGCGTATTTACTAGACGTAAACCCTGACCATGTAGGTCTTCGTCGTTGATGGTGCGCATGTCAATCCACAGCGCATATTTGTCCTTAAAGAATTCCTCGGGGCTAATTTGGTCGCCAAACTTGCGCATTGCCTCCCTGTACACGTCTGCGGGCTTTATTCCCTGCGAGTAGACCTTGTTTGGAACGCCGTTGATATTCACGCCGACGTTAGTAATGTTGGGGTTGTGAAAGGCCTCGGAGTCGCGCTTGCCGGCCTCGTAGGGTTTGGCAAACACCAACATCAACCCCGTGAGACTTCTTCGGGGGAGGTTAATGCTTTGGTTGATAACCTCATCCGTCTTATCCAAGAAGCTGAACGTCTTATACATCACTACGTGGTCGTAAAGGAATGCCTTGCGGGAGCTGTATTCCATGCCAGCGCTACGTGCCAGCTCTTCGCTGTACACGGTTTCGTACTGTAATTCTAGATTAGTGATAGAATAAGGATCCACGGCTCCACTGATTGCGCTGTCCATGCCTCCAATGACGTTCGTAGTGTCCGCCAAGGTTACTTCAAACTGTAACTCGGATAACTGTCTGGGGTAATACACGCCATGGTTCGTAATTACTTCAAAGTCCAAAGGGATAACGTATTTGGTACCGTACGCAGTTACTACCCTTGTTGCGTCTGCTACTGCGGTTGCTCCGCTGGAGTCAGTAGGCGCCGGGTTAGTATCGCTGCGAAGCTTACGAAGAATAACGCTTCCAATTCCCTGCTCTATCTTTCGTGCACGGTCAAAGGCCGTCAACCACAGATCCTTATACGTGGTGTACAGGTCGTACCTATTCAAATCCAAGAGGGATTCCCCGGCAAACTTGATTCTCATCTTAGAGACGAGGTTCCTACCCACGTTATTGACGGTATAGCGCTTGTCCTTGGTGCTTGGTTGTATTGCTAGGTCAAACCTTAACGCCAGGGTGCCAGGAACCAATACTAGGTTATCCGTTAGGCGGGGAACGCCCACATACAGGGTTTCTCCAGGCTTTGCGCTGCTTGGCGTAAAGGTGACCCGATGAAAGGTGCGTTCTGCCTTCAGTCCGCCAACCTGCTTAGGTAATGCGTTGGGATTTAACTTTGAGCTTATCATATATAATGGAAGTAGAAGGAACGGATTTTGACCCCCTTACCGAAGAAGGCCAAGTAGACATTAACGACGAAGAATACGAGTCTTTACTTCCTAATGACAACGTAGACGGACGAGGTCTCTTTGAGAAATTGCTGAGCAGGTATGGCGTCAGGGCCCGCAATGCTATGCGTTCCTTGAGAGATAAATTTAGGTCTAAGAACCCCCACACGCCCATTCCAGAATACTTACAAATGGAATCCCTTGGCGTGCGGTCGGACTTAATAGCGAACATCA
This sequence comes from Actinia tenebrosa, assembly GCF_029948245.1. Taxonomy (NCBI): domain Eukaryota; kingdom Metazoa; phylum Cnidaria; class Anthozoa; order Actiniaria; family Actiniidae; genus Actinia; species Actinia tenebrosa. The sequence goes on from NW_028292579.1 coordinate 18,798,312, forward strand.
TCGAGGACCTAAGGGAGCGATACCCAAACATAAACCTGGCTCTCTTAGACTTCCAAATAGGAGACAAAGGGCAGGTTCAAGTTAGAGAATCGGGTAGGGAAAAATGGCACAACCTGTATCAAAGGAAGAATTCCCACCTGCTTAACAACCAACTTCCAAAAGGAGTCACAAATGCGCTGGGAACGCCCAACTTGACCATGCAGCGAGGCTCGACTAGGGAGGAAATGCGACTGGATTTCAATAAGATCTTTAAGGCGGCAGCTAGATTACCGGCCTTTGCAGGCGGCCATGGAACATACGAAGAATTAAGGGCGCAAGTAGGAACGCTAAGTGAGTCACTCCAAACCAAGACAGAGGAAGTTGCTACGCTGAACTCTCAAAAACAGGAATTGGAGGCCAAGATAAATAAAATACGGACCTTACCAGCACGCCTTGCCGAGCAAGCCTCTTCTGCGTATGATTTAGCGGAAGCGCATCGAGAATTGGCCGAGATTGCTACCCGAACTGAGGCAGCTAATAACGACTTAGAACGAATCGCCAGGGAGCGCGAGGACCTCTTAAGGGCAAGTGAGGATTTGGCGGCTCTTAAGGTGTCTTTCCAGAATCTAGAGCTGGAAAACGACGTCCTCGAAGAAAGTTTTAAGGAAATGGAAGACGAATTCATGAGGGGAAACAAAGCTACTCTTGAAAGTCATGCCGCCGAAGTTGCCGACTTTCGGCAGCGGATATCTAAGTTGTTAGATGAAAAGACCACTGCCGTGAAGGACTTTCAGAATGCCTTTAGCCGCTTGGCTGGTAAGGATGAGCAGCTAGTACGCATAGGAAATGAATTAGTGGAGAGTAACGCCAGGGAAAGGCGTATTATAGCACAAATGGCCGAAAAGGATCTGGAAATAAGACAACTTCAGGAGACCATCGAAGACCTGCAGGGTCGAATAGAGCGGCAGCAGGAAGTAGCTGTGGACCAAACTCGCTCCGAAGAGGAAAGGGAGGCTGCTAGGAAGGAAGTAGATACGCTTGAAATACGCCTTGCGGAATTACGGGCGCAAAAGGAGAAGTTGGAAAAAGAGCTGGGGCTTACCACCAAGGAAAAGGTAAAAAGAGCTCTGGTGAAGTATGGTATTCCGCTGGCATTTGCGGTTGCTATTTCGAGCGTAGTAGGCGTGATCTTGTCCGCGCTTAAGGCTACAGGCGCGGGCGTAAAGAAATTAGGCAATGGGCTGACGGACTTGGGAAAAAAGATGGCAGCCGGTCTTCCTGGGCTGCTGGGTAGCGTCCTTGGCCTGGCGCTTAGGGCCGGCGGAGAACTGCTAAAGTTTGTGGGGAATAACATTTGGATATTAGTCGTAGCTATTGGAGTGGTACTCCTGAAGAAGATGAAGGGTTAATCTTATCCTTGTGTATTACTGGTGGCTTATCGTCGTCGGGCGCCCGAGGCGTCCTCGACTGGGGATAAGTAAAGATAGTATTCGCGCCGCCTTGATAATGCGGAACTAGCGGCAGCACGCTCATGGTGCTAATGGGCTTATGATTCCAAGTGGCATCCGTCGGGGAATTTCTTGACGGGGCGGCATTTATCCGAAGGTAGGCAACGTCGTTGGGGAGAACTTGTAACTTCGCATATTGGCAATTGGCTATCATGTGAAAAGTTACCGGCGTTAAGTCTTCTCCGCTTCTTGGAGGGGGTTCCGACGAGAAATGAGCTGGGTTCCTATTATTATCTTTTTTTCTGTAGGGTAGTAATGGGTGGTTATCCTCATCGACAATCCTAAACCCAACATTACACGAATACCCCGTCGAAATGCTAATGGTACACATGATCAATCCCAGGCCCCCAACCTTCACCCACAGCCCGGTGTCATGCCAATGCTGTTCTAAGTAGTCCTTCTCCTCCAAACAATGTAGAAACCAATCTTCCTTTGCGTGTGGGTTCATATATTTCAGCAAACATAGTTTGCTTCTAGAGACTAAGCACCGTAAGAGTGCTGATGGTTGCGTGGTTATAGATAGTATCTCTCTGATTTTCTATACTATTTATGCAAACGCTCCCGGTGTCATCTACGCGCATTTGCAGCTTTACCTTCCCATGGCAATCGGCGACCATGTGGAAAGTCCAAACCGATAGATTTTCGGCGCTGCCGGGGTTGGGCTCTACGGAGAAATGCGCAGGCTCCCTGTTGTTTGTCTTATTTCTCATAGGCTGCAGTACGCCATTGTCATCGCAGAAACGAAATCCTACGTTAGCATGGCTGCTCGTGCCAATGCAAATACTACAAAGGATCAATTTCTTTCCTGAGTAATTCAAATTCACGGACATACCCGTGACATCAACCCAAGATGCCTGGTTGTATTTTTTCTCGCCTGTGTAAGTCGTATAAACACAATCTACTCCAGCTACGTAGGGGTTGTTCATCGCCATATATAATAGCTCAGACCAACACCCGCGGTGGCTAAGCCGGCTTTTAGTAAGTTATGGTCGTATTCCTCGGTAACCTTCTTTACTGGTTTCTTTGGTGGCTTTTCTACATGCGCCTTCTTTGATGGTTTTTCTACGTGCTCCTTCTTTGGCTTCTCCACGAAATGGGGAATGTTCCTAAGAGTGTCAGAGTTCACGTCATTCACCCCAAACTTCATATCCTTAGTAGCTCGTTGAAGTTTGTTGTTGTAACCCACGACGGAATCGGCGTTGATGACCAAATTACTTGGCATTAACCAACAACCAGGACTCAAGGTATAATCCAGTCTAACCTTTGATTGCTGCACCGCAAGTTGATATCTTTGAACTGACTTAGAAATCTCATTCTCGATAACAGCGCTTTCGAAGAGAACGAGGAATACTTGTTGGGTTTCCTGTGACGCACCGGAGGCACTCACGATAGGGCTGCGGGTGCTAACTTGGGCGCCAAGGACGCAATAGACGAAGGCTTCAATACTTCGGTTAATCCTTGCTTGGTTCTTCAGGCCAATACCTTTCGCGGCAAAGAAAGGCGCCCATGGATATTTCTCTTTGCTTTCTATGAAGTAAATCAAGTCACCTTTTGACGCTTTACCCCCTAAGTCGGAGAATTCCCATCTGCTAGGATACCCCATACCCGGCGTTTCTATGCTGGCGCCAACATACGAAGCATAGGTGTAAGTCTCTCCTAAACCATGGGCGGCACCCTCTTTGTTGCGAAAATCAGGGTTGGTAAGCTTAAACTCATTCCTTAATCGCTCCCATGCGACTTTGTCATATTTGTTATCCTTCGGCTTAAAGATAGTGTCACTAGGAAGCGGTGCTCCTAACTCAAACAATATCCTACGAATAGTAAAAGCAACATGAAATCGCAGGAAAGGAATATGGAACATGTCCGCGGCTATACCGCATCCTTTAGTAGCAGCCCAGACAGCAAAGTTTAACTGCTGCGGCCAATACCGCATGTTGGGACCTGATAACCATTCTCTGGATTCTTTCCCTGAGGTATGTTTCATGGCAGTTTCTCTAAAGATGTCTCTGACTTTTATTTTGAAAGTCGTAGGGCCCACGGGGATTTCTAAGGAGGTAACCATCTTAGCAAAGTCATTTGCGCCACCTTTGTTATCGTAAAATGGGTAATCCTCCGTTGCCGGTAATAAATTCTCTGGAAAATTAGGCTGCCTTTCTTTATGCTCGGGTTTTGGGTTCTTTGGCTCCAAGTCCGCATTGCTGTACATTCTGGAGCCTTCATAGTAAATCCCATCAGGTCTTCTTTCAAACTTACTAGGGTCTGCATGCGGAAACATCTTCCTAAAGGCTCTCCAATTCCAGTAATCCCGGTTGTCATGATGTGGCTGCTCCTCAATATCATCCCCAAAAGCGTCGTACATTAGTATATAATGGATGTTATACCTTCAGCACCTCAGTTGTACCCAGATGTTCCCAATTATCACGCTACCACCAAGGATACAGGTCCTAACGAATTAAACGCTGAAAACTTTAGGCTCAACAAAGCAAACTTAATCCTGGCTTACTTGGAAGGGCAAGCGAAACACTACGAAGAGGTCAGGAAAAAGTATGCTAGAGCCCGAAGCATACTACATAAAATCGCGATAACTTCCGGCTCCATGTCCGTGGCGTTAACAGGCACTGGCGTTGCTACTTCGCTTACCGGGCCTGGAATAGTCGTTGGCGTTCCTTTGGCAAGCGTTGGAGCTGTCTGCGGCATTGTTTCCGCTGTTACGACAGGTATTATGAAGCAATTGTCCGGTAAGATATCCAAGCACGACACTCATATAGCCCTAGCAAGAGCAAAGGCTAACACCATCGCCGACTTGGTCTCCAAGGCTCTGCGGGACCGCCGCATAGACGACACGGAGTTTTCTTTGATCCTCGCGGAGGAAAAGAAATACGGTGAATTAAAGTCGGGTAATAAAAAAACCATCGTGAAAGATCTTTCCGAGGAATCTCGCAAAAAGATCTACCAGGAGGCAAAAGAGGAGCTCCAAAGAAAACTCGCTCAGTAGACATCTGCTTTGAAAAGAACGTAGGGGGATTTCGGCTGCACATTTCATCTTCTCGGAATCCATTCTAACAGCGGGTGGTTGGGGTCAATTTCGTGAAATATTTCGTAAATTACGTCGGGGTAATAAGGAATATCCTTATCCAGCTGACAAAACATCCACTCGGCCCTTTGTATATCTGGGACATGAGGAATACGCCTACCGGTAATTTCAGACAAAAGATAGGGAATAGCTTTGTAATATTTCCCTAGCTTTAATTTTTTCAATGTCTTTCGTAGACTTTGCGGCGAGGGCTCTTCCAAATTGTCCACGATCTCCCGCGTGTCTAAATACACCGGATGCAACCCCTGGATATAATTCATCCAGTCCCTGAAGTATTTCAACCTCTTATATGGCGTTTTCGTGCGACCTCCATTGGCGTAATACTGTTCTTTGGTAACATTTGGCACCGCATTACGAATATTCTTACCACACTCATAACACTGTGCTGACGTGTCCTCCTCTATCTGTATTTTTTTACCACAACACCAAAAAGATTCTGGCTTCGGTATGACAACTTTAGGCGTTAAACAAATCACACAGAAGTCGTTAACGAACTTCTTACACTCATGCATCGTATATCTAAAGGATATCTTTCCCTCTGTTTGCGACCCCAACAGAGCAGCAGTTAGGAACCTTTCGCGCTGTCGGCCGATCGCGCAAGACCCCCTGTAGGGCGGTTAACCGACCTCCAAAACCCCACCCCCCCTGGTGTTTTTCGACTTTCGATTTTTGGCTTTGTCGGCGCTTCGCGACTCCGCCTAACTGCTGCTAATCGGTTTGACTTCATCAACAAAACACAAGTCTCGCCATCATTCTCATACTGATTCCAGAACAAATTTTCATGAGCCAGCTATTTCCTGAATTTCAAGATACGTTCAGACTTGCTCAGACACTAGCTCCTTCTTAACAACCTCTCCCGTGGCTATCAGTTATATGAAGAAAAAAACTGATCACCTTGGCCCTGCTCTAGCAATGGACAACGTTACGTGGGTCTTTATTTTTTCTCTCCCTATATCATTTACCCTTATACATACCAAAATATTTCGGTTGGCATGCTTTTGTTCAGGCACGAATCTAGAAAGAACCTTCAGTTGTATTTTAGTGGAGTCTGTGTTGTTCTCTCTTTTGATACAAGGTTCTCTCTTCGGATGCTCCGGGTTTCCTCTTTAAAAATTAGTTGCATGGGTGTCCCATAAGTTCTGATATGCTTTTAATATACTTTTATTTTTGTACAAAAGGAACATAATTTCTACATATCTGTGTGTATTTTCTATTTTCAACAACCGCCCTCTTTTTCCTATAAACGTGATCGTAATCTTCGTTCTTTCTTGGTCAAGGGAGTTCTTCCCTCTAACAAAGAACCTGGTACTTTTCGCTGTTCTCGTAAACGTTGTTATACTTGTCCTCACATAGCCTCTCACACTTCTGTTGTCGGTCCTAAGTCAACTGTTAAAATCACTGACCATTTTGTTTGTACCACTTCTAATGTTGTATATTGTATTAAATGTACCCGCTGTAATCTTTTGTATGTGGGCGAGACTGGCCGCCGTCTTGGTGATCGCATTTGCAATCATCTTTATGACAGTTTCCCGCCATTTTAATCTAGCTAACCATTCTCTTTCTGACTTCATTGTTTTCGGTCTTTCTTTGATTAACGGCAACAATGATTGTCGCAAGACCAAAGAAATGCGGCTTATTCACCTATTGGGCACTCTTAGTCCCAACGGGATTAATGAACGCTTTACTTTTAACTAACCTTTTCTTTTGTCTTTTGATTGTTTGTTTTTGTTTCCTTGCCTACCTTGCTCTCATTGGTTTCTGTCTTATTCTATCATATATACACTCCTTTCTACCACTTCTTTCTCTTTTACTCCGACGAAGGACTAGCGTCCGAAACGTCAGTAAGTTTTTTCATCTTTTCTCGGTGTATAATTTACCTTTTCATCATTACTGTTTCATTAGGAACCCCGACGCAGCTCACACTAGTTTTTAGCTAGTTATATCTTTTTATTTTTATATACAATAATTCAATAAAAACAAACAAACAGAAACTTTTAGTTTGGGTGACAAATTCACGCAAAACTTTTAGCAAAACTTTTAGCAAAACTTTTAGCAAAACTTTTAGCAAAACTTTTAGCAAAACTTTTAGCAAAACTTTTAGCAAAACTTTTAGCAAAACTTTTAGCAAAACTTTTAGCAAAACTTTTAGCAAAACTTTTAGCAAAACTTTTAGACGTCATACTTCGTTGCCTTTTTAATATTGATAGGAATGGCATTTACTTTCATTTTTTCAATTTCCTCATCGGAAGTTGTAGCAAAACGATTGCCGGCAGATGCCATTTTGTTGCCGACTCAATATTCCGAGATTCAGAGGTGAATATCGTACAGTATTCACCTCCAATCAAACAATGAGCGTGCGCGTTCTTAGGAAGTACACAAGTTGTTGGTATATGCTAATTCTTAATTGATCGCACGCAGCCTTTTACGCAAGAGTTTAGTGCGCGCGTGCTCATCGTGATGACGTCATACAAATTTTTTGATGGGCAAATTTGAATAAAACCCATTTTACACTTTTTTACGGCAAAATATCTTGGAAACCAATTCCAAAATCTACAAAATATGCAAATCTAAAAAACATTCTGATTGCAAGGGATTGATTGACACCTAATTTATGGGGAAAATCGATTCGTAAGCATTTTGACTGCATCGCAAGGATTGAAGTTTCATAAATCCTTATCACGAACTCTTAATGCTTTTAATTCAGAAATATGAAAGAAAATCATATTTGATGGCCATGAATTTCTGCATTTCTTTGATTATTTTCAAAGTGTTTCTTTGATCCCTTAGGTCCTCGAGAGTAATACAATTTCGCAGCATTAAGCAAAAAACAAACAAAACAAAACAAAACAAAACAAAAAGCAAAACAAAACAAAACAACAAAACAAAACAAAACAAAACAAAACAAAACAAAACAACAAAACAAAACAAAACAAAACAAAACAAAACAAAACAAAACAAAACAAAACAAAACAAAACAAAACAAAACAAAAACAAAAACAAAACAAAACAAAAACAAAAACAAAACAAAACAAAACAAAACAAAACAAAACAAAACAAACAAACAATTCGATGCCTCCCAATTTTTTTTTTCATTTTTGGAACAAGAATATATGTTGGGGTATGTTAATGCCAAGTTTAAAAGAATTCTGATTGCGACTTCGAACGTGCTTAACAACACTCTTAATTAGACAGCTGTACTTCATACCATGTCACTAGTCTCAATTCAAGTATGAATCCAGTTATTTACTATATTTAAGATTTGCAGATATTAGAAACGTTTGCGGAGAGATTTTAAAATTGTACACATATATATAGTCGACAGGATAAGAGAGAGAGAGAGAGAGAGAGAGAAGTTGTATAGGAGTTCTTTAATTAATATATATAACTTAGTCTTGTAAACCCCAAAAATTATCAAAATAATTGGTAGTTTGCAAAATAATATTGGTAATTTGAACGAGAAACTGTCTTTGGTTTTCTTGTTGATAAAAGGTAAGTTAGAGCACTAAATAACGATAGAAATCCCCTTTTCTTTCAATAAATATATCTTTAATAGATATCTAAAGTAGATTTTTGCTATTAACTCGCCAGGAAGAGAAAAATTATGGTATTTTTTGCGCTACGATGTGAATTGGACCTTTTGTTTTGCCGACTTCATGGCCACAAAACAACGACTTTTTGTCGAAAAATATCAAGAATTTTTCAACGTCATTCTTGAAAAATGAATTTTTCTTGAAAGAAATATACTTTTAATAGATACCTTAAGTAGATTTTTGCTATTCATTCGCCAGAAAGAGAAAAATATGGTATGTTTTGAGGTCTTGTAGCAAGCGAAACAAGACTAAAACACTTCGTAGGTCTTCCCATCATAGCTCAAAAATACTATATTAATTCTCTTCCTGGCGAGTTAATAACAAAATTCTATTTCAGATATCTACTAAGAATATATTTCTTTCAAGAAAAAAGGGATTTTTATCGTTATTTAGTGCGCTAACTTACCTTTTATCACCGAAAAATAGCTAAAATTCCGTAGAATGCCAGCCACAATGCCCGATTTGATCACGTGTCCTCTAAGTGCAAGTCGCCTATTAAAATAAGTTTTTGGGCCTGGTTCAAAATACATAAAAACCTTTTCCTTTTTTTTTTTTTTTTTTTTTTTTTCACTTCTAAAAAATGGAGTAATTTACGATTTCAACCCCTAAGAGATGCCATGATCATCCCGCCCTTCCATGTAGGGGAGTACTCCCCACCTCGGGTTATAAAGCACCGAAAGAAAATGGACTTTAATCTCAGAGCAGATCAGTTTAATTTACAAAGTATGTTACCATAAAACACGTTGAAACACATCAATCGATCGCAGTAGATTCTGAGGTATATAAGGGAAGTGCATGCCAGAAAATCCAACTCGTAGAAGACGGACGTTTGACCTCTTTGTTCTTGTTTGTGCAGTCCTTTTTTGCGGCTATTGTTAATACTTGGCGATAAACAGGAAAAGGAAGTGGACTTTGAGCTCAGGCCAAATCCAGACAGTTGATACTGTAGAACAAGTTGCAGCATGCAACAGCAGTCTTTATAAGCATTGAGACCAGTGGATTTTTCAAGCGAAATTTATCGGTGCATGAGGCTAGAACAGTCGTCGACCAAACTTCACTTGCTTACAAGGTGAGTCCATTATTCTTTACCCAATGCACCCTTGTTAAAATTATCTTGAATATGAGGCTAACATGGAAATACAAAATTTCTTTTGTATTTTCATATTAGCCTTGCATCCATGATACTTTTAAAAAGGGTTCGCATGCGGGTTTTTTAAAATTTTTATTCTGCTTTCAACAAAAAGATCAAGTTTACCAATATCCAGAATAAGATCTTGAAATTGTAAATAGGAATTAAGAGGGCGTCTCTGTAACAGCGTGCCACTCGATCTGGGCTCGAAAAATAGATTTCTTTTATATTGCTATCATCGAAAGTACTATCTATCCTCACTACAAAATTGCAGTTAGAATTGTTCTAAATTCTTTTTTCCACCCGCTATGCGAATTTTTGTCCATCGACCCCAAATCAGTGAAAGACGCCGATTTTCGAGGTCGGCCGAGGGCTACTTTCAAAGTCTGTTTTCTCGGGTTTCTCTGCACATAAAAGCTATTTTTTCTATCCAGAACTTTAGTCTAGTGTAACTTCTGCATAAAAACAGTAATAGTTTTTTTTGGAATGCGCGAATTCTGAAAAATAATCCTAACTGATCGAGACTACTGAAAGCGTGACGTGGAAAGATTATGAGACCTCGAATATTGCAAATTTCTCATTTGTGGCACCTAACCCAGCCCTAAAATATCATTCAACCTTGAGATAAGAAGCTATTTTATAGATGTGTGCAATAAAATTTGCGGCACATTGCGTTTCTACGAAATAAGCTAAGTTTCAAATTGTTCTATTTTCAGTTATTTCCTTGCGTGACACGACAGGCCGTTGGGTCTGTGACGGCTACTTCTTTGCTCGTTATCCTCAATACCATTACCTAAAATATAATATGACGAATTAAACCTTAACTTTACAATATTTGTTCCATTATAAAAGATTTCAATGATCTACGGCTTCATTTAATAGTGTTTCTATAACCTGTTTTGAAGTTTCACCGCACAGTAATTTTTGTAATTTGAATATCTCGAGCTCCTCGGGAGGTCAATCGTTATTTGTTTATTTAATTATAGTAAAGAAATCCTCGCTTAGTAATATCTCGAAACATCCTAAAGAGATCCAAAAATGAGAAATGTTCTTGTTTGTAGAGCTGAATATTTCTAGTTTTTTTAGTTGAAGGTAACATATTATTCATATTATTGTAAGTGAAGGATGTACTTGCCCGCGTTAGCATCGTTATTTTCACTGTGTTATTGCTCAACTCTATACTTATATTAGTAGTACTTAGAATACTGAATCTATGTCTTTGTACTGAATACTAGTGAGTTAGACTAGGACGTCTAAATTGAAGACTCTTGCAAAAAAATAAAATAAAATAAAACAAAATAAAACAAAATAACTAATGCATATTTTTTAAAATTAAATATACATCTTTAATATAATACAAATAACCATAATTACAAATACGAATATATATCTAAGAGCGAAATTATCAGAGAGAAATAAACCTACTTACGATGGGCTCCGCCGAGAACCAGACGAAGCTTCTTATACAGTATATCACTTCTTCAAGAGACACCTTCAACACTTAGCATGGGCTGGGCTCTAAAACCAAGAGGCGGAGCTGCTCTACAGAAAAATGTGCGGTCGTATTTGACAGCAAAGTTTGACCTGGGTGAGAGGACTGGTAGAAAAGCAGACCCTGAACAAGTTGCCGCGGAAATGCGGTGCGCGAGAAATGAGAACAATGAAAGGCGCTTTGAAAGAGAAGAATCGGGCTATCGAAGACCCAGATTGCACGATTCTTTTCACGTCTCTCCACTTCGCGAAAAAAATCCACAGCACGAGATATTACCGTGACCAGTCCTCAGGAAAATGTACGATCTTTGGTGGACGAGGAAGACATTCAGGATGTAATACGAGAGTCAGAACGTATAAATCTGTTACAAGAAATTGAGGATAGCATTGGCCTGCAACACCCCATTATTCACTAGTCAATTGAAACCCCCGACCCCCGACCCCCGCGAAAAAAGGATAATAAGAACCTATAAGGCTACAATTTTAAGAAAGGTTCTTATTAGTGGAGTTCAGTGTAAAAGTGTATAGGTAGAAACTGCTATAAGTTTTTTTGAGCATGTGTTTTGTGTAGAACATACTGTCCTGTACTAGGCTAAGGGCTGCCTGTGCTTGGAATCACAACGCCTTCTTCGGTATTTTTCAAGATGGCCGACCTCTTGTTTCCAGGCTGACATATTCAAACGAGCGTTAAAATCCCCGCTCGATTCCCCGCTGAGAAAACCATTCGTTAAATCCCCGAACCCCGGGTGCAATCATGCTCTTAAAAGTACATCAAAAACGCGTCACGTCCCCGTTCAGTGCCCCGCCAGCCGGGGTTTCAATTGACTAATGCATTATGACACGTACGATCTATGCGACTACTATATCAAAGAAACAAGATCTCAGCCTTCAATGGCGGAAGCTAAACATTAGAGAGTTTTAGATTGACTTTTTTTTCTCCCCGCAAACGGCAAACGTGACCACGTTTTCATAGTTTCCCTGTATTTTGCTCACCAGGCGCAAATATTCTTTTGATGATAATGATAATGATAATGATAATGATAATGATAATGATAATGATAATGATAATGATAATGATAATGATAATGATAATGATAATGATAATGATAATGATAATGATAATGATAATGATAATGATAATGATAATGATAATGATAATGATAATGATAATGATAATGATAATGATAATGATAATGATAATGATAATGATAATGATAATGATAATGATAATGATAATGATAATGATAATGATAATGATAATGATAATGATAATGATAATGATAATGATAATGATAATGATAATGATAATGATAATGATAATGATAATGATAATGATAATGATAATGATAATGATAATGATAATGATAATGATAATGATAATGATAATGATAATGATAATGATAATGATAATGATAATGATAATGATAATGATAATGATAATGATAATGATAATGATAATGATAATGATAATGATAATGATAATGATAATGATAATGATAATGATAATGATAATACAGCAAAACAACAACAAGAGAAAAGGCCGTCCTATAAAAGCATCATAATACCATAATAGCTTGGCTTCAAAGTAGTTGAACTTACTCGGGTAGAGTGAGAGCTGAATGTTTCTCTAAGAGAAATGAGCAATACATTGATTGATTGATTGAATAATGGTAATAATGATAATAATAATAATGGTTTATTTGAAGCATATCTACAGAGTAGATCTATATCTTAAAAAGTATTGGAGGAGCCAGTACCCGCAACCTCCACTTCCGAACCGCCGCCCCTATATGATCATAATTTTCACAATCACTCGTTCTGTAGTTATAAATGAATTCATACGTTTGTTTACACCTGTTGCAAAAATCGTCGTCTCAGCCGAAGAACAGTCAAGACTGCAAAGTATTTTTTCGAAAAAATGATAGTATATGGAGTTCGAAAATATCGGAAGGACGAAATACCTTTTCACAATAGGAAATGATGGATAATTCATAAAGGAAATAAACGTTGAGAAGGTTAAATGACTAGTGACAAAGATATCAATGATATATTACCTACAACTTATAAAAAAACAAAAAAATGTTCAGCTCTACCAACAAGAACAGTTCTCATTTTTGGATCTCTTTAGGATGTTTCGAGATATTACTAAGCGAGGATTTCTTTACTATAATTAAATAAACAAATAACGATTGACCTCCCGAGGAGCTCGAGATATTCAAATTACAAAAATTACTGTGCGGTGAAACTTCAAAACAGGTTATAGAAACACTATTAAATGAAGCCGTAGATCATTGAAATCTTTTATAATGGAACAAATATTGTAAAGTTAAGGTTTAATTCGTCATATTATATTTTAGGTAATGGTATTGAGGATAACGAGCAAAGAAGTAGCCGTCACAGACCCAACGGCCTGTCGTGTCACGCAAGGAAATAACTGAAAATAGAACAATTTGAAACTTAGCTTATTTCGTAGAAACGCAATGTGCCGCAAATTTTATTGCACACATCTATAAAATAGCTTCTTATCTCAAGGTTGAATGATATTTTAGGGCTGGGTTAGGTGCCACAAATGAGAAATTTGCAATATTCGAGGTCTCATAATCTTAGCTTTCCACGTCACGCTTTCAGTAGTCTCGATCAGTTAGGATTATTTTTCAGAATTCGCGCATTCCAAAAAAAACTATTACTGTTTTTATGCAGAAGTTACACTAGACTAAAGTTCTGGATAGAAAAAATAGCTTTTATGTGCAGAGAAACCCGAGAAAACAGACTTTGAAAGTAGCCCTCGGCCGACCTCGAAAATCGGCGTCTTTCACTGATTTGGGGTCGATGGACAAAAATTCGCATAGCGGGTGGAAAAAAGAATTTAGAACAATTCTAACTGCAATTTTGTAGTGAGGATAGATAGTACTTTCGATGATAGCAATATAAAAGAAATCTATTTTTCGAGCCCAGATCGAGTGGCACGCTGTTACAGAGACGCCCTCTTAATTTTCTGAGTTTTGGATTTTCTAAGCTAGGAATATAACGGGTCTTTATGAAGAGTTCGAAGTTCGTTTTAAAGTTCCACAGGGCAAAAAAGCACACAAAGAAAAAGAAGTAGAGAAAAGTTGTCAAGTGCATGGTTGACAAATTAGGTTTCCTGAAAACATTCAAAACCTTGCTTACCGGTGACGTTATGAAGTTTCCATGGAAATTTGGTTTGTGCTTGGCTTTTGAAGATACATATCGGCTTCAGTCTTTAACCATGAATATCTCCAAAACGACCTCTGGACACGACCTTTTTTCTTTACAAACCTGAAATCAGCATTAAATTTGAGTTTCAAAAATTGTTATTTAAAAACGCGTTTTCATCGGTATCTTTTCTATAGTAGGGAGCCACCTTTTAAATAAAGAAAAGTTATACTAATTCGCACCAGTCCCTCGTAGAGCCTATAAATTTCCATGCACAGTTTCATATAAACCTCGACGTTGCAACATCGATTTGAAAATTATTTATGGCTCACAAGTTCCAAACCCCGATAACGTGGCGCCTTTCCAAGTTTATTTTGGCAGCTAGCCCTCCAGTTCGTGTTCCCGCATATTTTCTTGTTTGTAATCCTGTTTCTGCTTCGCCTGTTCAAGAACCGCCTGAAAAAGTGAATGTTCGTGGTGAATCCATTTTAAATCACTTATTTAGGTCATTACTCATGTTCTCCCCGCTCCATACGCGTTTCATAAACAACCTTAATTGTAGTTCGCATGGTATGACAATATTCCCGTTTACCTTTAACATCGTTTCATAGTTTACTTACAGCATTTATTTACTTATGGCTGATTACTTAATTGTAGCTTTTCTTTTGTCACCTAGTTTTATTTTCGCCTTGGTTTCTCCCCAGTCTCCCGGCCATACTCCTGTCCCAGGTGCTAGTTTTATACTTTATTTACTGCTTTAGAATTTTTTCCTTTTTCCTTATCATTTGCTTTCTTTCTACAGCTAGTCATAAAGTTAATATCCTTGGGATCGATTTTAAAACAGTGCTATCTAGCCTATGAGAAAAGAGGGAACGACTGGTAACGAGCACCACCAACAATTAATGATTTCAAAAATATATTTTCATTACAAGAAAGACCATATCTAAATAAGTAATTTCGGAAAGTTCTGTTGTCATATAATGAATCCCTGTTATAAGCATTTGAAAAGTGTCAAAATATGATAGCGAGGCTCAGTAGTAAGCCCTTGGTTGTTGTTTCGTCCATACAAACCATTCTAATTTCAAACAGTTTTAAAATCAATACTGAAATCTAATACTGACTTTTGCAGTCACTACATTGGCTGCCAGTAGAGGAACGTGTCCAGTTCAAGATATTATTAGTGACATTCATGGACTCGCACCACGGTACCTTTTCGAGCTAATAAATGTAAGGACACCCACACGATATAGTCTCCGTTCAGATGATAGTTTATTGCTAATTCTCCCTAAGGGAAAGTCACTTGTCACATTAGGGGGGGCAGGTCTTTTAGTTTTGCGCGCCAAAGCTGTGGAACTGTCTACCCAAGCGAATCAGAGACTGCACTATCATCAGTACTTTTAAATCAATGGTCAAGACGTATCTCTTTAAGAACTCTTACCACCTATTATAATTGTTTAGTAAAAATGCACAGGTGATTATTGAAAATCTCGCACGCTGATTGGTCGAGAAACACACTATCACACGATAATCACCTCCAGCGATAATCCAAAATGGCGGCCAGCCGCTTTGTTGCTGTTACCGGAAAAAAAGTCTTTTATCTTCTTTTTTTGTGTGAAAGAATCACCAGTGTATGTATGATAAAACAACTATTTGCCTCAGCCTCAGCGCTCGAAGAGTCGCGTCTCGGTAAATATTCCCCAATATTCACTTCGCCTTCGGCGAATAATTGTTAAATAATTATTATGTCATTAATCTCCAAATTAGCATAAACTTGAAACTTGAATATGACTCGAACCAAAAATGCTAGCAAGAAAAGAAAACACCAGTTCAGTTTAGTCTTTTTTCTTTATTTTCTTTCCTTTTTTTCCTTTTGTTTTGTTTTTTGTTTTTGTAAATTACTTGAACAACTGTTTAATGAATTATCGTCATCTTTTCAGTTCCGAATAAAATTGTTATAAATAAATATAATCTCAAGATAGCAAAGTATTAATTATCATTATTAATGATATTTATTCATACTTCATATACTTAATACTATTTAATTTTAATTCCCAAAGATAATCATGAGGATCAGTACAATCTACGCGATCTTGTTGGTGTTTTCTTGGACTGTCTTCGGATTTTTGCCAGAGGTTGGTTCAGCGCCCAGCATGAGACATGACGTGAGTTACATTGATCATTTTCTTATCTTATATCATTGATGTCATATCTATACAAATTATAATTTGTCTATATGAATTATAATAGTAACTATTAGCTTAATGTCCGTCTAAGCATGAAGCATTAGTGAAGTAAAGGACTTTTAAAAAATCATAAACAATGCAAAATCAAAATCTAACTATCCATTAATTTAATATATGTACTACTTTTTTAGACGTTTTCGCAACTGCGAAAACGCTTTTCCCGTTCAGTGTCCTCAAACTGGAAAGAATGTTCGTGGAATAGTATCAGCGAGGGTAAAGACTACGGTCTGATCAGGGTAGGTATTAGCCGAAAGTTCTGTATATCAGGCGATTGTCCCCACCAAGCATATCGTATTGAAATGATCCCTTCCAGAAATGAAAAGAGCACCCCTATATTAATAATAAGGCGATGTTTTAGCTCATAATATAAGTGACACAGGAAAAATAGCGCTACATATCAAATTGAATTTTTTACTGAATAGGATCAGCGTGTATTGGGAAATATTTGTTGGGTAGTAACTGTTTAAGATTGCCACCAAAAGCATTTAATAGGTCTTTTGCAATAAACAGTCACGTGCTGATATATAACTTTGATAACGAATCAATTCCGCTCAAGGTCTCTGGGGAATGCTCTGCTGGATGGCAAGCGAACTTCAAACTGCTTCGTATCTTGAAATCAAAAAAGTATCTTATTTTTAAAATTACGCGACCTAGACGGATTCAGATGTTTGGAGTTTTCGTTTTCAAAGTTAGCACGCACTAAGTTAGAAGAAATTACCGCTCAACCAACCAGAAACAACCATTCCCATTGTGCAGTGCCTGAAATTATGTATAACTAGTGACTGTAGCTTTTCCTTATTTCTTTCCAACAGGATTGTGTTTTTAGAAAGAAACAGAGCAATTCTGCCCTGCACGTTTACTGGAATGGCGAATTCAGTGTGAATCAATGTAGCGGTTGCTGTAAGCGCTGGTTCTTCACGTTCAACGGTGCCGAATGTCAGTCGCCTCGTGCAATAGATGGCCTTGTGTACTTAAGTTATGGTACCGTTTGGCTCCACCGTGTCCGCCATATTGAGGGTCACTGTAACAATGTCCAAAGGGGAAATGTCCGTGTCGGCTTTAATGTTGGTGACTGTTCCGGGTATGGGAATGCTAATGCATACACCGGGTGGGGAACGGCCAGCCGTTTGTTCGTAGAGGAAGTACCTAGCCCCCAGACGTAGGAGGCTTTTGACTTGTGTTACGGGATGTTTAGCAGTGGTTATTAGAAAACTGATGTCTTGCTTAGTTCGTCTCTAAAAACATTAAATTCTCTCATAGCACTTGCGATTCAACGACATTTAAAATGCAAGATCATTTGAGTAGAAAAATAATTTCAAGATAAATCAAAGCATGCCTTATATCCTTAATGTATAATTAGTAACATGTAAACAAACCTGTGACAGTTATACGGTGAATGTAATTTATAAAACAACTGTAATAAATATTGCTTTTTGATTGGTCAGCGCACGCATTTGTTTGAGACGGCATTTGTTTGAGCGGGATTTTGATTCAAAAATTCATGAATACTTAATGAGCATATAGACCTATCAGGTCCTTCATATCTATCACGTGCATGGATTTATACCTGACCTTGAAGTTGTGAGGTCCATTATGAAAAATGTATGGAGTTCGTAAAATTCAAATGTTGTTCTTTGATAATCACGAAATGACTAATGAGGTTAATAAAATACTAGGATTTATCAAAGATTTTGGTGAGAAATTTATCTTGTTTGGCGCAAAAAAGGCGCAAAAAACTTTTTCGAACCAATGTTCTTTGATTACGACAGATAGTTAGTAAGGACTTTACGCACCGACGACGGTAGACCTAGACGACGGTATTCCCTGCCGAAAAAGACTAGGTCGAGAGACGTCGTCGTCCACGTTAATACTGATAAAGTATTTCGTGATGTCTCGAAGTAATGATAAACCAGACCCTGGTTGGAACGGTTTACTAGTATCAGAGTCTCTGAGAATCTAAAGGAGAAGTAAAAATAAGTTGCAAAATTTCGAACGTCAGTTTTAAAAGCTGTATGTAAGAGCGTTTATGCCATACTCATCACAGTCATCGAATAACTCAATCTGGAACTCCAATTCCAGTTCCGGGATCCGAATTTTAGCATACGTAATTAGGTTGTTGTGCGATCACGTTTCATAAAGGGCTCGCTTTATAATCAAAATGCTTCATTTAAAACGTAAATACAGGCTAATATTTGCTCAAGACCTCTCATAATTGCTTTATATTTTATTATTTTATAATTTATCAATCAATCAATCAATCAAAAGATATAGTCCTTCGTCGGAACTCCGACGAATGAAGGACTAGCGTCCGAAACGTTAGTAAGTTTTTTCATCTTTTCACGGTGTATAATTTACCTTTTCATCATTACTGAATCAATCAATCAGTTTATTCAATTTACAATTCTGGAAATATAGTAACAAGTATTTAAAATTGTATGAACAATAATTGTACAAATATGTAATAAAAGAAATAGTGATTGCAGCTTTTATAATTGAATGTATATATATCCAGAAGGAAGACACCTAAATAAGAAACCATTGGCTTATATTCTCGAGGTGTCTTATATAAGCTTGGGTAATTTAGATATAATTATTTGATGAAGCATGAAGGTGTATATTGTCATATATAAAAATGAATATATAGAAATGAATACACATTAGTACATACATATGCACATGAAGTTAAAGTTAGAAAGTATCAATTTACAATGATCAGTAATTATAAAGAGTTCATTTACAATTTGATTCAAAAAAAAAATACAGATATTAAACTCAATTGATAGATTAAATTAATAAGCACGTAAAGATCAGTGTTTAGACATAACAGCTTGCTGACCTAATGTGATTGGGTAGCATGTTCCACAGTTTTGGCCCTTGACTTATTAGTGTGAATTGTTTGATATTGGTTCTACAGAAAGCAGGTCTATAATTATTTGACTGTCTAGTTGGATAATTGTGGATTTGGGAGTTTTTTACAAATTTTTTTTGAAAGGAGTTAGGCAAAATTTTATTTTCTATTGAATACATAAATAGCCCTAACTGAAGAGAGTGAATATCTTGCAGTTTTAATAAGTTATATTGAGAAAATAAGGGAGAAGTGTGAGCATCATATCTAGAGTTAGTAATAATCCTGATTACGCGTTTTTGAAGTATTTTTAAACGATTTAAATTACTTTCATAGGTAGAGCACCATATGATATTGCCATAATAAAGATAAGGGTAAACCAAAGTATAGTAAAGCATAAGATGAGATTTTTGTGAAATAAAGAACTGAGATTTAGATATAATTCCTATAGATTTAGATTATTATATAAACAGCAATCGTTTTATTTCATACTGGACCATAGTACAATGATACTGAGTTCCCTTGGTATTCAAGCTTATTAATGCTGTCATATCTCTTTCCTTCAAACATTTTTTGTCACGTGATAAATAAGACACGGCATCAAAACAATTTTATGAATGCACAAATCTACAGGAAGCCCATATCCAATTTAGTTATTGAAAAACACAGGAAGCCCATGGCCAATTCGTATTTCCACAGGCAGCCCATCCGATTTAGTTATTGAAAAAACAGGAAGCCTATGGCCAAGACCATTTGAAATACCAAAATTAATAAATGATTTTATAATAATTATATATTTGCTTATTTTTTCTATGATTGAGAGTCGATGAGAGGTCGATGAGAGGTCGATGTAAGATTACCTCCTCTCCTCCTGCTATCAGGCTATCGATAGCTTAGCTATCAGGCTATCGATAGCTTAGCTATCAGGCTATCGATAGCTTAGCTATCAGGCTATCAATAGCTTAGCTATCAGGCTATCGATAACCTGGCTATCAATAGCTTAGTTTCTTGGCTATCAATTTGTATCTATTGATAGCCAAAATTAGTAAATCCTCACCGAAAATCCGGATCGTGCCATCCCTACACTACTACTGACTCAAAAGGAGCATCCACCTCTTATACTATGTATGTAAAGCAGTGTATTCCCAGATCATGAGCCAATGCCATTACTAGGAGCATACAGTGTCCTTGAAACAGTGTATTTCCAGATAAGAAGCCCAATTGGTATGTAGGGTAACGTTTTAAAGTGTATATCAAGGAAGTTTCTGTTCTTTCAAAATCACTTATATGTGAATAGTGTAGTAGTATGGTTGCAGTATTTTTGTATGTAAAATTTTCTTTTAGGAGATAAAAACATCTGAAATATCAATATGCAAATGAGATGACGCAAATTCAAGACTAATTTATTATACCAAAACGCGGCTTTTGTGGAAAGTACTGCTGTTTTTTTCATTTGCAAATCGTCCTTATGACTGAAATATATGTCTTTGCTCACTTTTAGGTTATTTCACTTCAGAAAACTTGTCGTAAATTCAATTGCAAAATGTAACCCATTCTTGAATTTATGTCATCTCATTTGCATATTGATATCTTAAATGTTTATATCTCTGAAAATAGAAGTGCACACACAAAAATATTGCAACCATACTACTACAACTGTTCAAGTATAAATGATTTTGAAAATAATGTCTTTCCTTGATATACACTTTAAACTTTCCTATGAACTTTCGTTCGATACCTTTATACAGGATTGCCTTTTCTACAAGAACTTCACGGAATCGATCCTCCATGTTTACTGGAATGGCAACCTAAGGATATATAATTGTAACCACTGTTGTAAGCGCTGGTTCTTCACGTTCAACGGCACTGAATGCAAGACACCCCGTGCTATAGACGGTATCGTTTACATGGCAAAAGGAGTCGGTCACAACATCCACCGTGTCCGCCATATTGAAGGTCACTGTGACAAGATCCACAAGGGACCTGTTCGTGTGGGCTTCAATGTCGGGAACTGTGCCGGGTATGGAAATGTGGATGCCTATACCAGGTGGAATTCAAACAGTCGTCTTTTTGTAGAGGAGGTATCCAGACCCCAGTCGTAGAACTATCCATTTCCGACAAGACATAAGCCAGACTGATTGAATGCGAAGTCTAGTAAAGCACTATAACAAGCGCTTTGAGAATTTTTGAGCACTTTGTTTGATCCATGCTGCGTTAGTTGAAAAAATAGGAATAGAATAAACGTCAAAAACTAAATGTTACCATTATCGTTCACTATATTGTTGTGAAGTAATATCACTATTAAATGCCGCAAAAATATGTTGAGACATTGTGTTGTACTGAAATTAAACACTGAAAGGAGTTGATCAGAGGCGGGTTTTACCAAGCAAACATCGTAGATACTCGTACCTGATCTCATGGCTAAACAATTTCAGGGCCCCTCGACACTGAGCGGTGTCCACCACCACCACCACCACCACCACCACCACCACCACCACCACCATTTATCTCATTCACCCACAAAAGTGATAAAAATATATAATGTAAAATACAGTATGTTGGTCAATGCATTAATAGACCCCTTTCGAATTCCAAATTACCGCTGTGTTTCTTGATTACAGACTCATTTACTCAGGCTTAGCCTCGATTTTGTGAAGAATATTCACGTGTTCCAGTCAAGGTCCGTCAAGTTTCAAAGTGTTTGTATTGTTGAAGTTGTGCATTCTTTACTTTACCGTTGATATTTGAAAGTAATTAGACACTGATTCGAGGCTTAGCCTGAGCAAATGAGCCTGTAATCAATAAACACAGCGGTAATGTGGAACTCGAAAAAGGTCTATTATTCTCTTAATACTTGATAATTGATGGCTGTTGACTCGATAGTTTATACTTTTTCAAAAGCCGTACACACTAAACGTGATCTCGCTTGGTAAATATTTATCCTGTATATTTCATAACTGTTCAACTCTATTTAAATATTCCTATATTTTTGTATTGTAATTTTGTGTGTGAAATAAACTTGACTTGACTTGACTTGCGCAAACAAACACTGGGAGCCTACGCAAACCGGGATGAGTGCCGATATAAGACACGGACCTTTTACACCTATTTCAAAAACATACAAATAAATATAAATAAAAAGATACACCATTTGACTGAATAAACTTTTAAAATCATTATGGCAGTGTTATTATTAATTATTGGCTTAAAAAAACACAAGTGGAACTGAAATTTCAAATTAAGAAACCAAGTTATGCGGTGTCCCCCAGGGTTCTATTTTAGGCCCATTGTTGTTCTTGATATTCATGAATTATATTTTTAAAATATTCTAACGAATTCACAACTTATTTTATGCAAATAAAAGCTTAAAAGCATTAGAATAAAAATGGAACTTCCTAAATTAAATACCTGGCTTATTATTAATTACAAGATATTAAAATATTGATATTAAAAAATTGGTAGGCTTAAAAACATTGGAATCAAATGTTAACATATACCTTGCTAAATTAAGTAACTGGCTTTTTATCAATTTCAAAATATTTTTTGAACATTTCAAAAGAAACTTTCTCTGGAACCTAATATAAACAATATTGATAGCAACTCAAATAGAACAAGGATTTTATTAAATATCTTGTAATGTTGTTAGATAGCAACCTTTTCTGGACGTATCATATAGATTACATAGCAATAAAAATAAGTAAAAGCAGTAATAAAATAAAAGAATTAAATACGAAGTTGATATACTGACAAAAACACGCTGACACGCTGTAGAGGATGGGTGGGTGGGGCGTCGCGATGTGCACTTGCTCCCTGGGATGTCAAGAAGAACTGTCACAAAGGCCCGATGACAGGTTAATATATAGAAACGCGGTGCATCAAAAAAATTTCATTTGTATGTTTAATATTAATATCGTTGTTATTTTTGGCACTTAGAATAGCTAATGTTGCTCAGTATTAACTTTGTTTTCATTTCATGGTTTTACTGCATGCGCTGACTACTCTCCATAATATTTATCGATCTCTTATTCACCCTTATCCTATTTGTGGCATATGCTATGGAGACAAGCTGCTCATCTCAAAGTCCTTCCACAACAAAAAAGTTTTTAGATTAATGTACTTTGTTGATAGATCAGAGCATACCACCCCTCTTTTCATTAAAGCTAATATGTTACCTATACATGTCCTTTATTATGAATCTGTTGCCCAGTTAATGCATGACATTAAAAATAGGTTGCACCCAATAATATTTTCAACCTATTTATTCTTGCTTCTAATGTTCACTCATAAAACACTACCAGAGATTTTTGTGTCAGGTAATTTCTATATTAAAAACTCTCAACTCTCAAGAACAAAATAATTCTTTCTCAAGATTTGGAGCTAGATTGATATTGTTATGTTGATATTTCCTCAGTTGTAGACAGGCTTAATTATAAATCATAACGCTGATTATTATTCATTACAATTCATTTGTTTTTTAATATCGCTGTTTAGCTATTAATATCATCTCCTTTGTCCTCTCTCTCTCTCTCTCTCTCTCTCTCTCTCTCTCTCTCTCTCTCTCTCTCTCTCTCTCTCTCTCTCTCTCTCTCCATTCATTTTCTCGATTTCCGGGATGGTGTTAACTTGGAAATGTATTCTTTATTTCTTGTAATAAACTTGAAACTTGAATACTAGCCAGAAAAAAACAGCACCTTCTCTATGACGGCGTTGCCAGGAAACAGAAAATGCTATGACCCAGAGGCTTCTTTTGCTATTTTGCTCTAAACACGTTCTTACGTGAACGTTATGAAAGCGGAAAAACAACACTGTATCCACAGAAAGCTCCGTTAGTTAACCATCGCTCGAGAATACAATTCTTTAACAAACAGCACAGTTCCAAATAAGGTCCAGTTGCGAGACAGTGTGACGTGGTATATCAATTTTTTACAAATCTTACAAATTTCTCGCGCGCTGATTGCTTATTTTTATCATTGATAAGGTGAAGACAGATAAGCTGACTCCAACGAGCAAGCACTCTACTTTGAATGTTTTGATAACTAAGATTGAGAAGTTTTCAATGTTTTTGTTATTGTAAAAAAAGAAATTGATATCAGTTTGTGTCAGTGCTCTTAATGACGAAATTTATATTGCTTCATCACATCATCAAAGTAGTGTGCGCATCCACTCGGGTACGCCTCTTGGATCCACACTACCTTGACAATGTGAGGACGCAATTTATCGTCAATAAGAGGAAAGATAAAAAAAACTGATGCCAATTTGTTAAATGGAAGAATGATTAACAATAAATTATGAGGCGATGAATCATACATCTTTTGTTCGGTGATGAATGACTTTGGTCCTTACCCCCCCCCCCCCCCCCCCCCCCACCCCCCCTGAATGTTGAAATCATTTATGCCAATTAAATTTCAAAACTCTGAAAATAAGTTAGACTTGACCCCCTTTCGTCCTTCTTTGCTACTAATGATATGACAGAACATGTTACAACATGTAAGTCTTTACTTAACTGACTGTCTGCTTGAAAGAAGTTCATTCAGTACCTTGGTGATCGACAACAGAACAAGATACTTCAGAACAAAGAAATCACTTGAATTCGTAGAAGGTAGGTCACAATTTTTTTTTTTCGAGATTCGTTAGAAAAAAATGGAATCCTTAAGAAAAAAGTTTCATTACTTCTTGAGTCTTAAAATAAAGGTTACACTGAGTACTGGACTCGGTCTCGCCTCCATGATTTCGTCTCTTCATCTTGATGAGCGAATAGGAGCAAGATTTAAATATTTTCACATTACATTTTTATGCCATTTTCTTTCTCCTTCCATGTTTTTTCGGCCGTTACGTTTCTCAAACGAAATGGATGAATTTTTTAACTGCAATGCTTTTCAAAACAGTTTTCCCTCAAACCTTTTCTTAATCAAATAATGTAGTTGTATTCTTAATTGCATGAAATGTTGGTTGACTAAAACGTTAAAAAACATGTACATTTCGAAATGGTCATGAGCGAAGAGAAACGTATCAGGCGGGATGGAAAAACTTTTTAAGAAATCTTTTTCTTTTCCAGGGCACACTTAACTTTTGTGACT
Source organism: Actinia tenebrosa (assembly GCF_029948245.1). NCBI lineage: Eukaryota > Metazoa > Cnidaria > Anthozoa > Actiniaria > Actiniidae > Actinia > Actinia tenebrosa. The sequence continues at coordinate 18,823,442 of NW_028292579.1, forward strand.
CTCATCATGCATTTAAACTTCTTAGTGATCTTTTCATTTTTTTATTTTTTTATATATATTTTTTAGTTTATTGTGTTTTATTTTAGTATGTGGTGGAAGTTATAAAATAGATAACTAAAGACCAAACTGGTGAGAGGCTTTTTGGCTCTCCAAATGAATTCCTTCCTTGAAATATATGGCCCAATCTAATCGAATGTTTAAAAACAAGCTGTTGACGTTCCCTATCAACATGAATTCCGTTTTGCATTCGTTAAGCTTCAATTTATCGGTTAATATCAATACCCTGATGGCTTTAACACGTTGTTCTTATAGTCTATTGTCGCATTTTCAATCAGCATACAGTCAATTACGTTGAAATTAAAGATAAATAAAGCTGAGTATCATAGGCATAAAGTTGTTTAAGGATTTTCGGTACATGTTGTTAATTTGAGGCGTTAGAGTTGGACAGGCAGAAGTTGTAAACCTCTTTTAATATATTCAATGAGTTTTCATTCACAGTACAAAATGAGGTTCTTCGTGGTCGTGTTACTCGTGTCCTTGGCTGTGTTCGTTTCTCCCGTCATCAAGCCGGCGTGTGGACAGAAAAACAAGCAAGCCGGACAGGTAAGCTAATGATTTCATTAACAATTAAAATAGAAGCCCGAACGATTGGCTGTTGACTTGAAGACCATGAGAGCGAGAGTTTCATTGTTTAATTTAGTCAAAACCTACTAATTAGTCACATACATGGATTAAAATAATTGTGAAATTAGGTTGAAAACGTGACTTTAAAAGGACGGTGCCTGCTAATTGAGAATAAATAATATTTTTAAATGACTATGCGAATTGTTTTATCCTATCAAAGGGCTGTAAAATTCTGTTAGAAAAGTAGGGATCACCATACATTTAAAAGAAATAAACAAGCTTAAAGAATCGTTAAAAAGTGATGACGTCATGATTTTACTAACACGAGAAAAAAAATTTTTTTTCAAAAGATTTTGATAAATTTCCATTCTAAATCCACCTAAAGGACTGACAATTTGTTTCTTTACTGAAATAAACCCCTACTACCATGACTCTAACAGTTGGCTTTAAAATATATAACTTCTTAGCTTCGTACTCCCTATTTTGCAATCATTAGGTACATATAGATTATGCCCATATTCTTTTAAAAAGCAATTATTGAGGTTAATTAAATATTAATTTGGCATTTCCTTATAATTTAAACAAAGAAAAAAATAGAAGTATCCAGAATTTTTTAATAGATACGTCTTATACCGAATGCGAACCGAATGCGTGACAAGCGTTACATAGCATACAAAACGGCGTGACAACACTGCTTTTGGCGCGTTTGCACCGTCAAGCTAAAGCATGACGCTTCCCTGCCATCCAAGCCAAAAACACAGAAAAAAAATCTACATTCTATATTAAAATTCCAAGAAGACTATTGGGTTAGAAGTGAAGTTACTGTTGATTTTTTACTTTAATGAAGAATGGAATTTTTCAAATATTTAGTATGTAATAAGGTAGTTTCTCCAATGAAAACTCATGTTAGAGCCGAAATATGGCCATTTGCGGAGTTTTGATTCAAAAAACTCCATAACATTTTATATGGGCCTTAATAGTAGTTAGTGCCCAAGCTCGCGCGGCCAAAACATCGAAATCATAAGATTTTTCACACCTTTTTAGCTTATAGCTCCGAATACAGTACGGTGACACCCAACTTTTTTTTAGATTCCGCATTGCACATAAAACAATCTTTTAAATTCTTGATAAAAAATTAAATGTCCTTCCAAGGCAAAACATGGTAATTTTGACTTTTTTTGAGATGATGTATACAAGAAATTCATGGAGTACCACTTTCAAATCTCCGTGAAATAGCTCAACCCATGCTGTCCCAATGGAATAAATTGATGAAAAATATAGCATGAAGAGTATTTGGCTGTAATCATAAAGCAATTTTATAAAAATCATATACACTTTGTCGCGAAAGTTTTTTTCTGGAAATTTAATGTTCCATTTTTTAGCTCAAATAGGACAAAAATGGGTCTAATACTACCCCCCACAGTTTCAAAACGAACACGATGACCCCTATTTTTTATTGCATTTTTGACTTTTATATATGTTAGTCTTTTCTATCGAAGTTAGAATAGTGGGAGTACCAAACTACCTTAAATATGATAATTTTAACTGGTTCATTACAAAGACATTATGTAAAAAGCATCGGCGTTATACTCATGGTTTTTACAGTGTTTATAAAGTGCTCTTGGAAAAGAAGTTTCCAAAATACATTAAAGATCACTAGTAACTAGCTAATCCGTGCTCGAAGAAAAGACTGGGTCGAGTTGGTATTGCAGTGCCTTCTGGGGCAGTTTTATGTAGAATATTTTCAAGATGGTGGTATTTCGTCCCCAAAATTGTCCAAAAAAAGAAACTTCAATGCCAACTCGACCGAGTTTTTCCCTCATATTCGGAATGGCTAATAAATACCGCGGTTGTCGGATGTGCAACGAACTCGGCTTCGCCTCGTACAATATTCAGCGCGTGCATGTATTTGGAAACAAAACACGCTCACATACCAGTCTCTAACGCCTATTCAAAACATGAGCATCATACTTTTTAGTCAACGTCAAATTTTTCATGTCTGGCGGGTCGTCCTGGTATCCCTGGACTCCACGGTACGCCCGGTGCTCCTGGACGAGACGGACGAGATGGCAGACCAGGTACTCAAGGTAAACAAGGTCCTCGAGGGTTTCACGGGACTCCAGGCAAGCAAGGACCTCCCGGAGCTGCTGGTGCACCCGGCAACATTGGTCCTCAGGGTCTTTCAGCCTATTCCAACTGGAAAGAATGTTCGTGGACAAACGTCAACGAAGGAAAAGACAATGGTCTGATCAGAGTATGTATGTAAATTTCACGAAAACATGCTCTTTTATCTAGTATTTGATTCAACAACCCTTCCTATATTTTTCCTTTGTTTGCTGTGGCTCTCTTCACATTTAAGAATCCTTTATTAGCTTCAAAGGCTTTTTCATTAATATTTGTGTGGGTATTTATCTGACACAAAAGGAGCATCTATCTGTTATACTATGTGTTATAGATTGATAGATTGATTTATTCGTGCTCTCGCTAGTACAAGTTCTGAATCACTGTTTACAAACTAGATCATTATATATCAGATTACAGTCACGTGATCAGTATGGCATTAACAATCAGATATATGACATCTCTCTTTTTCTAAAGGTTATCAATAAGAGATGATAGAATATGAAATTTGAGTATACGGTTTTGATAAGGTTAAATCACGTAGTAATCAAGTCATAATAAACAAACCCATGATAATAGATAAATGTTCAATTGTTCAAGGAATGTCTAAAATTAAACATGCAATTCGCTAGTTGTCAAATCCGTAACGTTTCACTGGTTTGACAATCCTTCCAGATCGCCGCGTTGTGGGTACACATGCGTCCGTATTCGTAGGAGGACTCATGTCATCCTGTTTGTTCTCTATAGCTAATTCAGCTTGTTCAAGATTTTCCGTCGATGTTGAATCGGGTTCTGTAGAGAGTGGTGTAGGTAGCTCTTTGGTTTTCATGATGTGCTTTCTATTTCTTCGATATTCTGCACCATCGGCTGTTTGAAGTATATAGCTCCTTGGGGTATGGTGAGAATCCACAATTGTAGCGGGTTTCCAGATAGGTGATTCAGGAGTTTGCTTGAATCTTACGGTGTTCCCTTTTTTTAGGCTCTCTAAGGGTTTTGCTGACCTATCATAGTAGAATTTCTGAGTCACCTGATCATCTTTCCTCTTCATGATGAGGAGTTAGTGTTGAAGGTTTTGCCGGGATATCGGAGCGTAATTTTCTGCCCATTAGTGCTTGTGATGGCGTGACTCCATTAATGGGAGTGTTCCTGTAGTCAAGCAGAGCCAGATACGGGTCTTGACCACTTAGCAGCATTTTATTCAGAATAGCCTTTGCTGTTTGTACTGCTCTTTCGTGCATCCCGCCCGATTGCGGGTAGTGGGGGCTTGTTGTAGTGTGAGTAAACCCGTAGTCTGATGCGAATTTAGTGAACTCTTGGGACGCGTATTGTGGACCGTTGTCTGATACGATTTCTTCGGAAATTCCGTGTCTACTCAATATAGATTTGCATTTGTTGATGACTGTTCGCGATTTAATGTCACGCAATTCAGCAATTTCAGGAAAACGGCTGTAGTAATCAACAATTACTATGTGAGGTTTACCCTTCCATTCAAATAGATCAGTCGCGACCCTTTGCCATGGCCGCTTGGGAAGTTCGTGTGGTTGTAATGGTTCCTTACAGTTAGTCCTCCTTTGCTCCAAGCATGTGGGACATTGCGATATCATATCCTCAATTTCTTTGCTCATCCCAGGCCAAAATATGCATTCACGTGCCAGGCGCTTTGTCTTGTTTAGGCCCTGGTGTGCGCGGTGTAACTTAGCCAGTGTTTCTGATCTCAGTTTTGCGGGAATAAGCACATTGTGTGCCTTAAAGACAAGTCCATCTTGTTCAGTTAATTCGTGTCTGTAAGGGTAATATTCTCGAATTTCCAATGGTACCAGATGTCAATTCTCCGGCCAGCCATTCCTTATTTGATTGATCAATATTTGTGTCGTTTCATCTGTGTTTATTTCATTTTGAATCTCGTTCAGCTTGCGATCCGTCACGTAGCCCTCCGTAGACATTAGATGTATGAACTTTTCGGAATCCATTTCTTTCTCGAATCTTCGTTTACTACGGTAGTAGGAAATGCCCGTGATAACGCGTCTGCCAGGTACATTTCAGTCCCTTTCTTGTATACGAGGGTTATATCGTAAGCTTGGAGTTGCATTAGTATCTTTTGCAACCTTGATGGCGCCTGTGATAACGGCTTCGTGAATATTGCTTCTAATGGCTTGTGATCAGATTCAACAAGGACAGATTTTCCGTAAATAAATTGGTGGAAGCGTTTGCAGCCGAATAATACTGCTATCAGCTCCTTTTCAATTTGCGCATATCGTTTCTGAGTTTCGTTTAATGCCTTTGAAGCATAAGCCACAGGACCATTGTCCTGGATGAGTGCTGCACCGAGCCCATTCTGCGAGGCGTCAACTTGCAAAGTGACAGGTTTAGACACGTCATAGTAGCGTAGAGTTTCCGGTTGCGTGAGCAGAGCCTTGAGATCCGAAAACGCTTGATCATGTATTTCTATCCAATGAAATTCTGTATCCTTCTTGAGCAGTTCCCTGAGTGGTGTAGTTACCTCAGAAATATGGGGTGCAAGCTTCGTCACGAAATTGACCATGCCTAGAAGACGTTGAACGTCTTGTTTGCTTTCCGGTTTGGTATACTCGGTAATTGCCTTTATCTTGTTGTTGTCTGGTCTTAGCCCATCCTGTGTTAGTGTTACGCCAAGATAGGTTATCTCCTGGCGGCGAAGTTCACACTTGTCAATGCCCAGTGTGAGGTTGATTTCCTTCACCCGGTTAAGAACTCGTTCGAGGCGCGCGTCGTGCTCCTCTATTGTACGACCCCAGACCAGAATGTCGTCGATGTCTGTTTCGCATCCCTCTATGTCGTTGAACTTTTCATTGAGGGGTTCGATGGAAGACTTCTTGAGCAAAGATAACGCCAAAAGGGACGACAGAAAATCTATATCTCCCGAAGGGCGTGTTGAAGGTTGTTAAGTAGGAACTTTCCGTGTCCAGCGGGATTTGCCAAAACCCCGATTTTGCGTCTAGTTTACTGAAGTATTTGGCGCCTGCCAGTCTGCCCATTATCTCTTGTAGAGTTGGTAGTTGATAATGCTCACGCTTGATTGCTTTGTTAAGATCACGCGGATCTATGCATATTCTCAGATCAAGGGCACTAGAACACCGAATGTGGTTGGATTTCTATAGGTTTTTTACCCTTTCGATTATTTGAATTAAATTAACGTTATATACTTGTTTACTTATCATGTGTCCGTGTTCCTTCGTTGTCTTCGTTCGCTGTTGTAGTGCAGACGTTTTAATTCCAAAGGTCAAACGGTTTGAATAGCCTACGAGCGTTACCTCTTTAACGGCCGCTCCGTACTTGACTCTGTTTGAACTATACCAACAACAACGCGACCGCGCGATGCTCCTTACGTCAGTAATATTCAACCGTCCAGTTAATATGGTCAATCAAATTCACCTTAATAAGTAAACGAGTATAACGTTGATTTAATTCAAATAATCGAAAGGAAAAAAAACCTATAGAAATCCAACCATCTTCGGTGTCCTAGTGCCCTTGCTCAGATCGCCATTCTTTTTCTCGTTGACTACCATCGAGTTGACCCATTGCGTTGGTTCCTCGACTTTAAGGATTACGCCTTGTTCTTCCATTTCATTTAGCTTGGTTTGCACCCTGTCTCGAAGCGCAGCTGGTAGTTTTCTTGGTGGGTGGATGACAGGTGTCATGGATTCGTCAATCTTAATGTGATATGGCTCCGAAATGGAGCCAAGCCTTTCAAAACAGCTTGAGTACTTCTGAAGTATTTGTTTTTCGGATAAACCAGAAATGCTAGATTCCGTCGTTTTGTCTTCGTTTTCTCCTTTCTCAGCTACCTTGTCGACGTTATGGAATGTGATAAAGTTCATATTCTTACAAATTTCGCATCCAAGGAGTGATTTTCCTTGTTCCACAACTTGAAACTCTAGAACTTGTTTGTTATTTTTGTTACGACACTGGAGATAGCACTTGCCCAGTACAGGTATTCTGTGGCCGCCATATGCTGTTAGCTTTGCGTTACTTGCTCTGAGCTTCTGTTTTCTTTGATGCTTAGGGACCGCATTATTAAAATCATCCTTAGTAAGGATATTTATCTCAGCTCCAGAGTCTAGCTTGATCATTATAGACTTCTTGTTTATTTTCAGTTTGCCATATTCCTCGCTTTTGCCATTGGTTTCGCAGGAGTCAATTACCATATCCACGCCGTGATCGGAGCTTGATTCATCGCTCGAGTAGTCAAGGTCTTGTACCGTTTTCGATCGGCAGAATTCCTTGAAATGGCCTAATTTATGACAGGAATTACAGCTTTTGTTGTACGCAAAGCATGCTTTCGGTGGGTGCACTCTGCCACAGTTTCCACAATTCTTGTTTCGTTTTGAGTCTCCATATTGTTGCCCATGCTGCCTGTTGTTTGGATTGGTGTGGCGTGGTTTGTTGTCTGAGTATTGCTTTTGATGTTTTGTTCCCTTGTGTTTCAGGGCATCCACACTAGTTGTCTTGTCGTCACTGATAGATCTCATTTGCTCTTTCGAAGCCTCCGTTGCTCGGCAAATGTCCATGGCTTTCTGTAGCGTTAGGTCAGTCTCGCGGAGTAGGCGTTCCTTTAAGCTTTGCATGCGAACACCGCACACAATCCTATCGCGGATTAGTCCTTCTTCCAGAGTGGAAAACTCACAAGTCGAAGCAAGTGTTCGAAGGACAGTAACGTACTGATCTATCTTTTCCCCTTCTTCTTGATTTCGGGTATTGAATTTGTGGCGTTCGTAAGTCACGTTCTTGCGAGGGTTGCAGTACTTCTGGAAGGCAGTAATCAAATCAGTAGTTTTTCTGGTCCAGACCGTGTCCCCATCTGTATCAGTGGTTGTCTCGTGCCTGTCGAAACTGAACGTTCCGTAAATCTCTCGACCCTGCTCCCCAATGCATAAAAGAAAGTACGAGCATTTCTCTTCCTCAGACTTTGTCCTCAACTCTGTCTTCTCGAATAGCTTCCAATGCTCCTCGAAGCGCCTCCAGGCTTCGCTAACGTTCCCTTCGAATGATGGTGGTTTGGGGGCTGCCCATTGTAATCCCGCCATTGCTCTTTGGAGTTCTCAGAATCCCACTTCTGACGCCATGTTATAGATTTATAGATTGATTTATTCGTGCTCTCGCTAGTACAAGTTCTGAATCACTGTTTACAAACTAGATCATTATATATCAGAGTACAGTCACGTGATCAGTATGACATTAACAATCAGATATATGACACTATGTAGTACGTAAAGCAGTATATTCCCAGATCAAGAGCCAATGCCATTGGTAGGAACACTCATCTTCTATGCATACAGTGTCCTTGAGGCAGTGTATTCTCAGATAAGAAGCCCCCTTGGTATGTAGGAAAACTTTTCAAACTTTCCTATGAACTTTCGTTCGATACCTTTATACAGGATTGTCTTTTCTACAAGAAGTTCACGGATTCCATCCTCCATGTCTACTGGAATGGCAATTTCAGAATTTATGATTGTAACGCTTGTTGTAAGCGCTGGTTCTTCACATTCAACGGTGCGGAATGCAAGACCCCTCGTGCTATTGACGGTACCTTGTACTTGAGAAAAGGAAAAGGCACTGAAGATATTCATCGTGTGCGCCATATTGAGGGTCACTGAGACAAGATCCACAAGGGACATGTTCGTGTGGGCTTCAATGTCGGGAACTGTGCCGGGTATGGAAATGCTGACGCCTGGACCGGGTGGAATTCAAACAGTCGTTTGTTCGTAGAGGAGGTACCCAGGCCCCAGTAGTGAGATCTTCCCTTCCTTACCAGTCCCTATAGCTAGCTCATCATACAGTATTCAATCAGTCTGGCTGTTAATCCTATTGATAACCAGGCTGAATGAATAGTGAATGAAAAGTCATTTAAAATGACATTTATTAGGCATGAATTTAAGATAATAACATGTAATGAGATAATTGAATGCTGTAAGTAGTTGACTATTGGTGGGAAATAAAAAGTAATTTAATCTCACCTTCATAGTGTTACGTGTTACGTGTGGTTGGTTTTGTGGGTTGGTGGGTGGGTGGTTGGGTGTGTGGGTGGGTGGAATGGGTGGGTGGGTGGGTGTTTGGGTTGGTTGGTTGGTTGGTTGGTTGGTTGGTTAGCTATAGGGAGATGCTAGGTAGTCTAATAATTTACTTCAATTACACAATTCCTTAGCAAAGCAAACGATAGAATATTGTTGTTGTGTTTGGGGTAACTGTTCTACAGAACTCAAAAACAGCTCAAAAACGAGTGGCTCGGATCATCCCGTCAACGCTAACTATTATACACAGTCATTGACTTTATTTCAGAAACTTATTTTCATTACTATTTGCAATACTATGCACTACAGAATACTGCCACAGATCTACAAGTGTTTGAACAGTCTTAGTCCCCCATTTCTGACCAATCTCTTGGTAAAACCAAGTAACCGCTACTCAAAAAGGGCTACCAAGAATAACATCCTTTCTCTACCAAAAGCAAGAATAAACGATGGGATAAGAAGTTTTGTTTTTTGGCTTCTAATGAAACTGGCATAGTTTTAATCAGCAGTAGGTTTTAGATTCCCCTTTTTTAGCTTTAGTATATATATTTTTCCTTCTAATAGTAGTTTTGAGATGATTAACATAATTTTGATGATGTTTTTTAAATTCCCCTTATATTGTTTATCAGGTTAAGTTATTTCTTAGTGCAGTTTTCGTATGACTATGAAGCGTTCACGGCACGAACACGGTCGTGACACAGCAAGGGATACGCCAGACAAATCACATAGCACGAGAATTTACTCTCCATCCAATCAAATACCCGGAACACGGCATAAACACGGCGTGGACACGGTCACGCCAAGATCACGGCACTTTTAGACCATTCATATTGCGCGTGAAAAAAATCAGCCAATTAAAATTCTAGAAAGTATCAAGGTCACGGCACGTCACGCTTAGGGCACTGAGCTTTTCACAGTCATACGAAAACTGCACTATATGTTAAATATTTGTTTTTAAGTGTAAAGTTTATCGCAATTCAGCCTGCCCGTAGGCTGCAATGATATGTCTAATAAAGCTATCTATTCATCTTTAAAAAGAAACTAGTAGAGTGCAAGCAATTAATCCGTGAAACACTAATTACTAAATAGTACAAAATAGTGCTAATTAAACAATAGAAAACAAAGGAATTTGTTTAAGCTAAAGTTAAACTAAAGTTTCATGGATTTACTGTGGTCACTCTACTGTTAAACTCCTTCTCAGCCTGATTTCTCACTAGATACCAATTAATGATATAACAACTATTTACAGCTAGACTTGGTAAAATAGCAGTTCTTTTATGCGGTTCTTTTTATGCTATATTCAATTAATTTTGCGAAGTTGTATTCTAGAAGGATGAAATTGTCTTTCATCAGACAGACAGACAGACAGACAGACAGACAGACAGACAAACAGACTTTTTTATTCGGTATCGAGTATAAGAAAATACATAGACATTTTACCCGAGTAAATGTATGAAGGCAGTTGTGGACATATTTTGCTACTGCAACTGCTAACATTTTGGGCGGACTCATAAATAGCAGAAACAGCTCGTTCTCATTTAACAAAAGAGAATCATTGTTTATGTTTTTTATGTCCTTGAAGAGTTCTTCCCTTAGATTTGAATATAATGTACAGTGAAGAAGGAAGTGCCTCTCATCTTCTACACTATCTGGACAATGGAAGCACCTCCTATCTTCTGTTGTTTTTTTTTTGTACTCCCTTGAATGTCTTCCCTTTTCGATTTCAAGGTCGTGATTACTGATTCTCAATTTGATTAATGCTTTTCTGCGTTCAAAATTCTTAACTTCGATTAAATAATTTTCAAACGAGTAATCTGTTTTTACCAGGCGATATGCCCTTAATTTATTTTTTTGTCCTGGTGGGCCTCTCCTAGTTTTTTCATCGTTGAAGAGTTTCCCTCGCCAGACTTGAATTTCTATATCCGTTAACTCTTGTTTTAATTATTTTGAATGGGTTCTGACTTGAACAATGTTTGTAGTTTATTTCAAGCCAGATATTCCCTAAGCCGCTTCGGTCTAATAAAGATTTTACTTTACTAGACCAGTTATTGTTGTTTATTGCTAATGACTCTCTATATACAATTGCAGACGACAGTTTATGGCGGTACTCAAGTTTTGTTATGTTTAGCCAGAACTTAACTGATCTTAATTTTTCATCTATAATGATGAATATGCACCCCCCCCCCCCCCCCCACCACCCATCACCTCCAAAAAAAAAAAAAAAAAAAAAAAAACGAAAAAAATCTATACGACGTCTGATACTCACACAAAGTCCTAACTAGGTTCGGCTTCCTGTAGGGTAATATGGGAAAAAAACAAAGCATAAAATTATCGAAAAATTGCAAATATTCCGACATTCTGCTCTCTAGACTTCAAATTGACTGCATTACTAATTGATATATTATACACTTTTTCCGCGTTGTAAATTAAAAAACGTAGTTCCAAATATAGTAACCAATGGGCGCGGTTGTTTAATGAAGTGTATGGGGCAAACCATCAACGGTGTTTGTATTTAGTCTTTACTTTAAACAAACAGTGATGGAAAACTTGCTACAACAAGTATGACCACACGTTGACAATTGTAGTTTTACTTACCAGATGAAGCTAAGTATAGGTCATTGTTTGTTAGGACATCATTGAGTAAGGATACACACTTCACTACAAGACATCTTACTCGTAAGTTATGGGGAATTTCATTTCTTTAGTTGACCTGATAATTAATTTTATATCACGATGTAAGCTAAATATGATCGTCTGGTGGAGGAATACGAAGCATATTTAAAACAGTGTTTGAGTAACTTGACGATATTTATTACTCATTATCTAAGAATGTCTTGTTAAAGGGAAAGAATCATATCAAACAAACGGAACTCACGCATGCGGTTCTGTTGAGCAGCGAGCCCCAATATTTTAACGACACAGTGTAAAATACATGAACGTATCAACGCATGCCATAAACGAGAATGATGATTTTTTTAGTTGTGATAAAATGGTCAATCGTTTTATGTGTTAAGCGCAATACTTTTTGATTTTTGTTCTCAGTTATAAGAGTGTTTAAGTTGTTATAAAAAATATGTTGTTAAGATGGAGCGTTGAACAAGGCCCAGGAACAATTTGTAAACCTTTTCTTATCTCTTTCACCGGATTTTCATTCACAGTACCGAAATGAGGTTCTTCGTGGTCGTGTTACTCGTGTCCTTGGCTGTGTTCGTTTCTCCCGTCATCAAGCCGGCGTGTGGACAGAAAAACAAGCCAGCCAGACAGGTAAGCTAATGGTTTTATTTGGAGTTATCAAATTGACAAATGGGGTTTCAGATCAAATTTTTCTAATTCATTTATCTATTCATATATTTATAATTCATATATCTTATATTGTGTGAAAACCTAGTTACTTCATCACAATAATCAATTCATTAGTTTTGATTGTGTTCCTTCTAAACTAATGCCCGATAATTATAATGATAAAATAATATAAGATTGGTAATAATCGAAACAAGAAAACAAAAGCTATACAAACAAAGTTGAGAGTTGTGAGTTGTGAGTTGAGCGTTGAGCGTTGCGTGCATAGAAAATTGAAGGTAGTGGTATTGTGTGAGTGAAAAGTGTTCCCAATTAGTGCCAAAGCGCTTGAATGACTAGACATTTAAATAAAGATTTCTTTAGATTTTATTATTATTCAGCATGTTCATCCCATAATACATTCGGCTGGACGGAAATAATAATGACGTGACCACAGACAATTCTGTTAATTTTTTTTTTTCAAAAGAATATGAAGTACAGTAAAAACCCGCATAAAAGAGCACCCATTTTTGGAGTTGAGGCTGATTTTGTTCTTATTTTAACGGGTGTTTACTGAAAAATCAGTCTGAAGGTGTTCTTAAGGTGTTCTTAAAATAAATGTTTCTAAAATATATGACAGTATTACTATATATAGCTAGACTACCAATACATGTAGATGATATCAATGTGTAAGTTCAAAAATGTTACTAAAAATTTTTTGACTGCAATAATAACTGTATCAAAACAGTAGAAAAATAAATATTGTCAGGTCAGGCTTGGAGTCTGCTACTGGTAACACTGTAATCTAAACTCTCCCTCCATCAGTGTATACATGAGTACTGATGAGGAGGCATTTTTAATAGTGATTTTTGTTTTTTAAGAACACTTTTTAATATTTCAGGCTGATTGTGTTCTCATTTACATGGTACTTAAAACGCCCAAATTCAGGCTGGGTGTTCTTAACCCGCTTGTTCTTTTATGCGGGTTCTTACTGTAGTTCATGCCAAGAGAAAATTAACAAAGAGAAGGAATCCCCGTGCCCCGTCATGAGCACTCTTTGATGGTATTTTTAGAGTCTTTCATGCTGTTTTTAATTCAAGCATATTATTAGCTAAGATCTTGGTGTACCTGGTGACATCAAACTCTTTATGTAATATATATATTTAGGCACTGTCTAAAAGCGTAGCTCTCGAATGTGAATGAAACTGAAAGGTAAAAATAAGACCGGGAAAAAAATCTTCAATTATTTCTTGTTCGAGATGAAGATAATTTCTCCCATTGAAAAACCATGCAGTGAAATCGAATCGAAACCCCCTACATTGTTTTTCGCTTTTTCTTTCTTTCTTTTCTTTTTTCTTTTTTCTTTTTTTTTTTTGCGCGAGTATACTCTCCCACTTAGGAATTTTGTACACAACTCTCCACCACCTTCAGGGGCTAGTTTTGTTCTTGGAAGATTTTCTTCGAAAAAATTTCCAACGCCGACAGTTTTAGGCTTTGAATCTCTTTAACTTAAAAAAAAAAAACCCGAAAGATAACTACAGATAATCCAATACAATATCAAGTTTAGTGAAATTTACCTTGGATGTCTTTCATGGAAATATAAAATCTGGAGATTTAGGGCAAATCAAGCCTAAAAAACAGACTTGAAAACTGGCGGTTAAAGTGAGCAAAAAATAAGGTTTACTTAATTAGGTCTTTTACAGTTTTCCAAAAACAAAGCTTACATTCATTTAAACTTGACAAGAACAACTGAGACAAAATAGAAAATAATGCAAAAGGCAATGCAAAATACGAAATGACTCATTTCTTTGTAAGTAAATTGGCGTTTGTAAATGTTTTTGAATATTTTTTAGTTTTTTAAAGTGAAAGTCTAGGTCTTTATACAATAACATCTCTCAACAACACAAATTTAAGCTCATTTTTATACTTGTTCGAACAGCTTAATAAACAGTTGAATATTTGGTAAAACATTATATTTCATTCAAAAATAAATAAATTATCGGTAGATATATACAAAATTATTGAATGAAAGTCTTCTTTGTTTTGCCGATGGGACCCCGCGATAGGAGGCGAGCAAAGCTGCATTTTTTTGAATGAAAAACATACGATAGTTGGTTAAAAACAACCGAATTGTTAAAGATTTACAAAGCTTAATAAATGATAAATATTTGTTGTCGTAATATGCTCCCCGTGTTATATGTCCTCCAACATTAAAATAAATTAAGCTTATCTATAGAAATATAAAAAAGTCTTGAGAAAAGTCTTTCATTCGTCGAGAAAAATGCTTGTCAAAAATAATAATAATATACGATTGTTTGCTAAAAAAAACACACCTGAATTCTTGAAGAACACTGTTTGATCCATCTTTGACTACATGAAAGTATTTTTGTAATTGTTTTTGGTCTATAACTTGACCTAGAGCGATTTTTTCTGTGCATTTGAGAGACGCATTTGTGAGTAGCTTTGCTTTGACATCAAACAGGATTCCTGTGTTGTGTACACGGACGGACGGACGGACGGACGGACGGAAGTGACGTCAGCCAAGCCATGAAAAATCAACCCAATGGTTTACCATTTTTTCTTAAGTATGGTGCTCCGCGCGGGAGCTCCGCTATTAGTTCGTAACATTGCTATCTTTGCTTATGTTTTTTTTTTTTTTGGTCTGTCAATTGCGAAAAATGGCCAAAGTTGTATATTGTAAAGGCACAGATTACAGTCAAACAAGCTCAAGCGTTGACCCCTAGATTCGATTAATGAAACATTAGTCAATTATTCCTTTTATGCGTACGAATCGGAATAATGCAATCTTGCAATATTCAAATGAAAATTCAGTTCGTTATTCGACTCGTGATTAAGAAGGTAAATCATCTAAATTACAGATACCTTCGACCAGAAGTCGCTCTCTTATTTCATAAGCATACACACTAGGTTTGTAATTTCCCTGCCTCAATCAGTATTTGGAGGATATCATCAGTAATTTTGTAGGGAACGCTCACGCCTTGAGCGAAATGGAGACACAGTTCCATGTCGTCAATAATGTTGAAGTATTTTCTGGACTCCCCAGCTAGACATTTTCAGTTGTCGCGAAATTGCATTATTGGAAAATCCGCTATTGCTGAGATGAACAATTTCCTGTCGAATAATATCAGGTAAAGGCTTTCTCGGCACATAAACCTCACAATGATTCGTAATAATTACCAAGCTTGCTGACTGTACATGAATACAACATACTCGGGACGTTAATTTTACAGACAGCCCGTGCGTTTATTTGCAAATGATGCACACTTACATCAGTTTCGAACCCATAATTAAAACATGGTCCTCATTTTCTTTAGCCCAGGTCAGATTTTTCCTGTTTGGCGGGTCGTCCTGGTATCCCTGGTCTCCACGGTACACCCGGTGCTCCTGGACGAGACGGACGAGATGGCAGACCAGGTATTCAAGGTAAACAAGGTCCTCGAGGGTTTGGCGGGACTCCGCCAGGCAAGCAAGGACCTCCCGGAACTCCTGGTGCACCCGGTCCCAAGGGTCCAAAGGGTGACGCTGGTCCAAAAGGAGAAAAGGGGGAGCCTGGTGCGAGAGGATTCTCAGCCTATTCGAACCGGAAAGAATGTTCGTGGATCAACATCGACGAAGGAAAAGACAATGGGTTGATCAGGGTATGTATGCTTACTTTGGCAGTAGTTCATAAGCCCATTCTATAAAAAAATATATATTCTAAGACTTGATATTTGATCCAGAAGATTTAATAACCATATTCCCAATATAGAATGATAATCCCATATTTATGCTTAGTTTGATAATCTTCTTTAATTCTTTGACTTTTTACTGCAGGATTGTGTTTTTCAAAAGAAAGACAATAATTCCATTCTCCATGTTTACTGGAATGGCAACCTAAGGATACATAATTGTAACGACTGTTGTAAGCGCTGGTTCTTCACGTTCAACGGTATTGAATGCAAGACACCCCGTGCTATTGACGGTATCGTGTACATGGCAAAAGGAGTGGCTCACAACATTCACCGCGTTCGCCACATTGAAGGTCACTGTGACAAGATCCACAAGGGACCTGTTCGTGTGGGCTTCAATGTCGGGAACTGTGCCGGGTATGGAAATGTTGACGCCAAAACCGGATGGAATTCAAACAGTCGTCTGTTCGTAGAGGAGGTACCCAGACCCCAGCCGTAGAACTATCCATTTCCTACAAGACGTAAGCCAGATTGATTGAATGCGAAGTCTAGTAAAGCACTATAACAAGCACTTTGAGATGTTGTTTAATCCATGCTGTGTTAGTTAAATAAAATAGAAATAGAATAAACCTCAATTTTTGTCATTTATGTCTACTACGCACTAGTATACTACTACTGCTACTGCTACTGCTACTGCTACTGCTACTGCTACTGCTACTGCTACTGCTACTGCTACTGCTACTGCTACTGCTACTGCTACTGCTACTGCTACTGCTACTGCTACTGCTACTGCTACTGCTACTGCTACTGCTACTGCTACTGCTACTGCTACTGCTACTGCTACTGCTACTGCTACTGCTACTGCTACTGCTACTGCTACTGCTACTGCTACTGCTACTGCTACTGCTACTGCTACTGCTACTGCTACTGCTACTGCTACTGCTACTGCTACTGCTACTGCTACTGCTACTGCTACTAATTGTGATGGTACCAGCTAACGTAAGAGGGCCCCGAAACTATTGTACAAAGAAGGCATATATATAAAGTATAATATATATATATATATATAAAGTTCTCCTGTGTCGAAATCTTGACGGCCTTTAATCTCAATCTAAATATCCACTACACCTTTTGCAATAAACCACAACACACATTTAATACAGTGTTTTGGACATTTATTTACGCAATACAATATAAGTATATTATGCTTTTACGATTGTACATTTTCAAAAACAAAAAAGTGAATTTATCCTTGAACGTGTTCTCTATTTAAACATCTTGGACGATATGTTTGCATGTGGTTGTACCATTTTATGCATTTCTGTGGATCTTCATAGGCCCTCAAAAGACGCTAGTCTGACTCATTTGGAAGTTGGTTTATTTGTTGAACCATTGCAATATCCAAAAAAGAGGGATTAAAAAACTCAGAACTGACTGATATTTATACCTAACGGCGCTTTGTTTGTACGAAATCATATTCACGGCTTGTAAAAAAAATGAAAAGACAGTTAAAATCCTAAAATTCCTAGTGGAAAAAATACTTATATTGTATTGCGTAAATAAATGTCCAAAACGCTGTATTGAATGTGTGTTGTGGTTTATTGTCTGCACCAAAACGCTAATGAAAGTTTGAAAACGTTAATGAACTTACGCAAACATATTCATGATTGTCAAATTCAATGCTAAATTTCTTAATGAAAGTTCCATCGCACTCTTGAGAGTCCGTTCGCCTTATTGTATGCCTGTTCGCTCTAATGACAATGCTTCTTCGCTTCAATGAATATTCCTTTGCGGTTAATGAACAGCAAAAGGTGTAAAATACAAATGACGCCAAGATATCGTATTACACAAAGTTCTATTTCCGGTCGATTATCGGCTGAGGCACACTGGTGCCGTTACAATAATACTCCATTTCAAATGGAAATAATAATATAGCATATTGGTTTCGTGCATCCCCTGAGGATAAAAGGTCAAAAGACGTGGCCACCATGTTGGTTGACATGATAAAAGACTCCAAGACCAAGTATTTGGTCCAAAAGACCAAAATGGCGGATACGACGTCATGTATGTGCAGCCCAAAAATAACGGGCATTGTTGTCAAGGCTATCATTATGTAGACATCATAGCCACGTATCATTCCGAAGAGTATCCTTTCTTTGTTTTACGGTGCGCTCGGTTACACATGAGAAGACACATGAATATGGATACGACTCAAACAAAGAATCTCATTCTCAAGGGAATGACACGTGGTCTAAAATGGGACAACATTACACCAAAGCCGAGGAGGTCAATTGAATTATAATTTCTCTGTAAACAATGGTTCAAGATTCTTTCATATCTTTTATGTTATCCGCTAAAAATCGTTAAAAAACATATAGTTTTATCTCACCG
>NW_028292579.1:20259479-20296620 GCF_029948245.1 Actinia tenebrosa
ATATTATTATATGAGTATTAATTTATATCTTAGTTCATTGTCTAGTTATAGATCATTCACGGCCTGTCCTGTATATACCAGTTTTTGTTGCATTATGTTGATATATAAAGGATGAGTGATTTATTGATTGATCGATCGATTACTATGATGGCATTAACAGCCTAATTAAACCTGGGCGGCTGTGGGAAGGGAACTGTGGGATTAGTATACAGAGGGAAAAAAGGGTGAGACGGGGGGGGCGTGGGGAGGGGAAGGGGGGGTTGGGGGAGGATTTTTTCCAGATGTTCTTTTCGAACCAAACACTTAAAAAGGAGCAAATAAAATTCTTGCGAGTAAATAACCAAAACTAAAATCATTCCGAGCTATGACCCTTAGTATAATTTCAGGTGAAGATATTTTCTATATAACTCGTTCATATTTTTTTCAGTTTGGAAGATTTTCGTTGGAAGAAACCAGAAGTTTTCTACTTCCACGACCATCAGAAACTACGTGAGTAATGAGAATATGAGAATGGAAATGAATTTTTTTGCATGCGAAATTTTAAATTTTGAATAAAAGCAAATCAAACCACTCCAATCGACGTGGGTCATGAGAATGAAAAAAGGAATGGGGATATGAATGGGATTGGAGTGGGATAAAAATGGGATAAAAATGGGAATAAATCTTTGAAAATTAGAATATCAAAATGGAAAAAGAGCAAACTGCATAACAGTCGGTATGTAACACTAAGATTAGTTACAATAAATTTTCATAAAGTTATAAGATGTTTATCAATTGCAGCATGTCAAACCAGAAAGAAATATCGAACGACGAGAAAAGAGCGGAAGAAAACAAAGATGAAAGTGTTAAGAACGAGAAAGGTGAGAATGACAGTGAATAGACCTAATTCGTCTTGATGTAAGGTTTACCCATTACACGTGTCATCGTATAGACCTAATTCGTCTTGATGTAATGTTTACCCATTACACGTGTCATCGTATAGACCTAATTCGTCTTGATGTAATGTTTACCCATTACACGTGTCATCGTATAGACCTAATTCGTCTTGATGTAAGGTTTACCCATTACACGTGTCATCGTACTAGACCTAATTCGTCTTGATGTAATGTTTACCCATTACACGGTCATCGTATAGACCTAATTCGTCTTGATGTAAATGTTTACCCATTACACGTGTCATCGTATAGACCTAATTCGTCTTGATGTAAGGTTTACCCATTACACGTGTCAATCGTATAGACCTAATTCGTCTTGATGTAAGGTTACCCATTACACGTGTCATCGTATAGACCTAATTCGTCTTGATGTAAGGTGTACCCATTACACGTTCATCGTATAGACCTAATTCGTCTTGATGTAATGTTTACCCCATTACACGTGTCATCGTATAGACCTAATTCGTCTTGATGTAAGTTTACCCATTACACGTGTCATCGTATAGACCTAATTCGTCTTGATGTAATGTTTTACCCATTACACGTGTCATCGTATAGACCTAATTCGTCTTGATGTATGTTTACCCATTACACGTGTCATCGTATAGACCTAATTCGTCTTGATGTAAGTTTACCCATTACACGTGTCCATCGTATAGACCTAATTCGTCTTGATTGTAATGTTTACCCATTACACGTGTCATCGTATAGACCTAATTCGTCTTGATGTAATGTTTACCCATTACACGTGTCATCGTAGAGACCTAATTCGTCTTGATGTAATGTTTACCCATTACACGTGTCATCGTATAGACCTAATTCGTCTTGATGTAATGTTTACCCATTACACGTGTCCATCGTATAGACCTAATTCGTCTTGATGTAATGTTTACCCATTACACGTGTCATCGTAGAGACCTAATTCGTCTTGATGTAATGTTTACCCATTACACGTGTCATCGTATAGACCTAATTCGTCTTGATGTAATGTTACCCATTACACGTGTCATCGTATAGAACCTAATTCGTCTTGATGTAATGTTTACCCGTTACACGTGTCATCGTATAGACCTAATTTCGTCTTGATGTAAGGTTTACCCCATTACACGTGTCATCGTAGAGACCTAATTCGTCTTGATGTAAGGTTTACCCATTACACGTGTCATCGTAGAGACCTAATTCGTCTTGATGTAAGGTTACCCCATTACACGTGTCATCGTATAGACCTAATTCGTCTTGATGTAAGGTTTACCCATTACACGTGTCATCGTATAGACCTAATTCGTCTTGATGTAAGGTTTACCCGTTACACGTGTCATTGAATAGACCTAATTCGTCTTGATGTAAGGTTTACCCATTACACGTGTCATCGTATAGACCTAATTCGTCTTGATGTAATGTTTACCCATTACACGTGTCATTGAATAGACCTAATTCGTCTTGATGTAATGTTTACCCATTACACGTGTCATCGTATAGACCTAATTCGTCTTGATGTAAGGTTTACCCATTACACGTGTCATCGTAGAGACCTAATTCGTCTTGATGTAAGGTTTACCCATTACACGTGTCATCGTATAGACCTAATTCGTCTTGATGTAATGTTTACCCATTACACGTGTCATCGTATAGACCTAATTCGTCTTGATGTAATGTTTACCCGTTACACGTGTCATTGAATAGACCTAATTCGTCTTGATGTAAGGTTTACCCATTACACGTGTCATCGTATAGACCTAATTCGTCTTGATGTAAGGTTTACCCATTACACGTGTCATTCTCTCGAGAATAAGATTCTCTGTTTGAGTTGTGTCCACATTCACGTGTCTTCTCATGTGCAACTGTTAAGCAAAGCAACCATACTCAAGCGAATGACACGAGGTCTGTAATGGTAAAACATTGCGAATGTTGATCCAATAGACGAATATAGACCCTTGTGGCATTTGGAATGCAGCTCAATCTGGGGGACAAAATAATAAGTTCCAATCCTTTCTGCTTTGACGTCACATGCAAGGGGTCTATTAGAGTTACAGTGGGACAGATTTTTACAAGTTTAAGTAAAAAACATGCCAGATTTTCAAGAAAAAAATCTTAAAATTCAAACTCATTCTATCGTTTAAATACTCAATCGCTATTGGCTAATTTGTATGAAAATTTGTCTGAGTGGCCTGTGGTTGGTGTAGTCGCACTGAAGGGATGATGATGGAGATTTTAAAAAATCCTCACATTAAAAAAATGGTGATTATAAGAAATTTATTCGTATTGTTTTTGTTGAAGAAGCGGGCATCAAAACCTTTAAAACTGATCTACAAATCAGCCAGACTACGAATGCGGCTCCTTCATACAGACACTTGCAGGTAAGGAGAGGCACTGATATCCTGTGTTAAATGTTAAAGTACAAATTGTGATTTCAAGGATGCGTTTTCCTTTTTTAATTTGTAGACATGGGAACCTGAAAAGGATGACGAAGCAGCAGATCTAGAATATCTAGAGAAGGAGGATGAAGACTTAAAGGTGTGTTGTGTTTATGACGTAGCAATATCAAGTCATGCAGTGGTTATGGGTAGAGTTTTACAAACAAGTTGATAATTGAGAATACACTTTGCATTCTGATTTATGGATTTTAAAAAAAATCCTGTAAGCTTTAGACTTGTTTAGCTTCTGGATGCGTAAAAAAGCACTGAAGGGGTTTTCCACATGGTACCCAGTGATTCTGTATACGTGGAGTAAACACTAAAAAGGTTTTCCACAGGGTACCCAAGGACTCTAGATGCGTGGTGCCATCACTGGAGTGGTTTTTTTCACAGGGTACCCAGCGATTCTATACAGATTCGTGGTTTGAGCACCGAAGTGGTTTTTAATAGGGAACTCAGTGATACTAGATTCGTGGTTTGAGCACTGGAGTGGTTTTCCACAGGGTACCCAGTGATTCTGGATGGATTCGTTGTTTGAACACTGAAGTGGTTTTCCACAGGGTACCCAGTGCTTCTAGATGGATTCGTGGTGTGAGCACTGAAGTGGTTTCCATAGGGTGCCTAGTGATTTATGATAAGTATTTATATCTTACTTTCTATTTTTATCAATGGATTTTTTATTAGGGCGAAACCATCCTTTCTCCAGAGGAGATGTACAGATTAAATCCCGATGTGCAATCGACTTTCCTCGAAGACCTAAGTCAGTACACGTAAGTATTTCGAATACATAATACACAATACATGCTATTGCCGAATCGTTGCTTTTATAGTTCTGATAGATTTAATAATCCTTTGTGTTGTCTTGACTTCAGAACAAAACTTGAATTATCGTCGTTTTCCAAGGAAGAAATCGAGTTTGCTGAAAAAATGGCGAACGAAATCATGAAAGTAAGTCTGATTGTAGCTCTTGGCCTGTCACAACCAATCAGTGCAGTCCCCTACACGAGACCGGAAATAACGTCATTCATAACTGCGGTTATTCCAGTCTTTTTTTCCATGGTTAAATCTGTACAGGACACGGCAGAAATCATTAAAATAGTATACTAATATCTAATTTGTTTTGATATTTAGGAAAACAAACAGAGAAAAAACAAGAAGAGAAGAAAAAATTCCAAACAGAAATATCGATGAACTGATTGTCTATAACTGACGGGAAGGACCCAGGGTGACAAGGGTGACAAGGGTGGGAGGGTGGGGAGTCGCTCTGGGTCCAAATACAAGCGTGACGTGGATTAAGCGCTTTGTCACGTCGTACATGACAGTATTATGCGCATATGCAATGATCGAAAAAAAATGAACTGTAATCTATATTATTATTATTATTACCGATTGTTTTGTTTGTGAGGACCCAGGGTGACAAGTGTGGGAGGGTGGGTGGCTAGTCGCTCTGGGTCCAAATATTTCCAGTTAATCCACACTGATTCTTATATACGTCACGTGTCATGTGGTCACTGATAGTCCTTGCACGCATGTTTAATGCTTACGCTTCATAGGCCCGTCCACGCTATGCCGGATAAATTTGAATCCGAATTTTTATTTATTCGGTTAGGCCTACCGTCCACACTAGTCCGGGCAAATTCGGAACAATTCTTCACTGAAAACGAATTTTCGAAATGGAACCGAAGAAATAAATTCGGATTCAAATTTATCCAGCATAGTATAGTGTGGACGGGACCTTAAATTGCCTATGATACAGGGCTGAATCAGCATGATATTAAGAGCTCTATAGGGTCGCCGAGAGAGCCACTCGTATCACATTATTTTGAACCTCTAACACTTAGGGTCAGACGACCTTGACAGAGATATGATATTTTTTGTCATTGTTTCTCTACTAGAAACAGGACTGACTTTACTGTAAGTTTGATATGCAGCATTACGATTAAAACACATTTCTTTTCAGTTGAGTGATAATTCCGGCGAACTGCTTTACTGCGCTGTGTCCACTGACATTGACTCAGGATATCCGCTGTTAAGCGCAGATCCACAGGTGTGTATTGGGGTGTAAAGCCTTACCCTCTGGACTGTTAAGGATAAAAATAATAAAGATTATAAATGGCAAGTTATATATGCTGGTTTTCTATGTTATAGCCATTTCCTTGTGAAGTTTGCACGCTGTAATATTTTCCTCGCTGGCAATGCATTTTTAGATTTTTGGGGGCAATGACACGCGCAACTTAACAACGGCGAGTGGATGCGCATACTACTTTTACAATGTGATGACGAAATTTATCGTCAATAAGAGGACAGCAACATAAAAAACTGATGTCTATTTGTTTTTTACAATGACAAAAACGATAAAGACTTCTCATTTTTAGCGATCAAAACAACCAACTGAAAGAGCGCGCGCTCGTTGACGTCAGCTTTATCTGTCTGTTCTCTTATTGATAATAAGAAATAACCGATCAGCGAGCGAGAAATTTGTAAGTTATTTTAAAAAGCGTGATTTTGCGACGTTCAAAGTTTTCATCATTTTTCTTTTTCTGTTTCATTTTAAAATTGCAAGCGTATATCAGTATAGGATAGACTTAGTTTTTTTTGCTAAAACTATTAAAGACTTGCACTGGCGGCACGAGTTTAATTGCAACGAGTAAATCTAGATACTTAAAAATTGAGCGACGCAACGATATCCAGTGGGACCACTATACCAGCTGGAACAGGAGCTTTACAATGAGAATTATCATAAATTTCTATTAGATTTTTCAATAAAAATTTATCAAATCGACTATTTTCATCTTTAAAGATAAAACTGGCTTCTCAATTTTACTGAATTTGCGTTTTTCAGTTTTGTGGCCCGTCAAGTTGGATGCGCACGCAACCTTGAGAAACCTTTCTATATACGGGGACACAAATGACATAAAAAACATTTTGAAGCCTTTTTTTATATTAGGTATTTTTCACTCTTACATCGCTAAGAACCGTTATTCCCTAAAAAGGTATTCCAAAACTGATTTAATACCGTGTTTGACAGAGGTTTCCTGTTTTTTCACAATACCGAAACAATATGCGATCAGCATGACTGGTACTCCTTGCTGATTGGTCGAGACAAGGTGTAAATCTAGCCCAATTTAGCCATATGTCAACAAGTCGTTATTTATTCGAAGGTTTCAGTATAGACCGGTATAGCTTGGATTTCTTTCTTTTTATCGCCACATGGTATAACGAAGTACTTTTCTACTCCTTAACTCACTTAACCGGCGAAGCAGAAAAAGTCATAGAAAGCACATCAGAATTTTGTTGACCTCTTGAGTAGTGTATCAGGTGTATGAATGTATCTTATGGTTGAACGTGCCACGAAATATCGTCCTTCTTCACCTCGTATGTGTATATAAGGGTTATCAGATGTGTAGTGTTATAAGATGATTTTCAAAGATGTTAGTAGCACTAGTCTCTCGTGGGAGTTACGTCTAGTAATTCAGTTTGTTTTAGTTGTTTCTGTAACGCTGAGGCTGGCATCAGCTAGCGAAGACGGTACCATCATCTTTCCTCCTCTACCTAAGGATGAACCGTACAAACTTCAACCGAATGCAGAAACTAATTCAAATGGACTCATCGATATTTCTGCCGGGATCGCGAATATCCTCAGAAGCCAGCCACCTTATGGTAATATTATTATTGAATTCTAAAAGGTCGTAATTTGTTTGTAAAGGATAAATTTCGTGGCTTAAAAATAACCCATAACTTATTCACTTTCAATTCTTCTCATGACAGACGTCATTAATGAAATCGTTTCTAATAAGTCTTTTAATAGCAAAAAGGTAAGAACGAGTATTATAAATAATAGGGACTTTAAGTTGCAGGACGGCAACGCGGGCGACAACATCGGCGAAATA
Organism: Actinia tenebrosa; assembly: GCF_029948245.1. Lineage (NCBI taxonomy): Eukaryota > Metazoa > Cnidaria > Anthozoa > Actiniaria > Actiniidae > Actinia > Actinia tenebrosa. The sequence goes on from NW_028292579.1 coordinate 20,266,719, forward strand.
TATTGAGGCGCTTCAACCTTCTATTGTTTTATTATTTCGTGTTTACCTAGTGTTTTACTCAATAAGCACCGCCGTTTTATAGTAAAATGGCGTCTTTTGGGAGCCCTTTACTTAAAACGAAAATCAGCAAAGATAAGCTTTTGGCGTAGCCGTTCTCTTTAGTACGTGAAAATATGACATTTCACGTCTTACTTTCAGCATAAGAAGGCAATGATGCACAGTATTTCGTACATTCCAACGAGTATCTATTGAATAGCGCAATTAGTGCTATTGTATGGTTGCCGTCGTCGTCGTCGTTGCCGTCCTGCAGCTTAAGGTCCCTAATGATAATATAGGAACACGTAGACATTTTTAGTTGTTAATATGACCTCCATATAATTGTTGGTCAGTGTTGTGTATATGTGTGGGGGTGGGAGGAGAGGATTCACCACAGTGGTTAGGGGAGAGGAGGTTTAGGTTCACCACATTAACCAGGGGAGGGGAGGGTTTATCACAGTGGTATGGGAAGGGCAGGGTTGTGTTCACCATGGCAGCCAGAGGGGAGAGTTGGGTTCACCACAGTGGCAAAGGGAGGGGAGGGTTGTGTTCACCACAGTGGCAAGGGGAGGGCAGGGTTGTGTTCACCATAGCAGCTAGAGGGGAGAGTTGGGTTCACCACAGTGGCAAGGGGAGGGGAGAGTTGGGTTCACCACAGTGGCAAAGGGAGGGGAGGGTTGTGTTCACCACAGTGGCAAGGGGAGGGCAGGGTTGTGTTCCCCATAGCAGCCAGGGGGAGGGTTGGGTTAACCACATTATCCAGTGGAGGGGAGGGAAGGGTTTACCACAGTAGCAAGGGGAGGGGAGGGGTGGGTTCACCATAGCAGGCAGGCGGGGAAGGTTGGGTTCACCACAGTAGCAACCACAGAAAATACACACATTACCCCTAATAGAAAGTATAGTCAACACAGCACAAAAAAGAAAAGAAAAGACAAGCATATGACAGGAGGTGGTAACAGGACAGAGTCCCAAAAGACAACCGCCCCCTTAAATGTGAGCAATATGTAGTGCAGTATAACCTCGATAAATTTTTGGTTATGTACAAAGGATATATATGTCACACATTGTGCTGCAAATCATTCTAGAAATCGAATAAAAGTGGATTTTGAAAATATGTTTTTCTGACTAATATATGCATATCTATCATTCCTTTTCAAGGTCATTCAATATGAAGGACCCATGATTACTCTAGCAGCAATATCACTGACATTTGCTTTAGCCATGCCAATCACTGGATTGATTGTCTGCTGTCGCTGTTTAGACCATAAATGTTGTGGAACTCTTAATGAAGACAAAAAGTTAGATATCCGTCCGACAAAGAAGCGAAAGCTGTATGCTTTGGCACTCATAGTTTGTTCTATATTTCTTATGTAAGTTAATATTATTTTTGTTTTTCCATATTATATTATGGTAGTCAGAAGCATAAGTCTTTCACTTTCCAAAGTACCCCTACCCCCTCCCCCACAATACCAACTCACTAGAAAGTATTAGGGGAGGGGAGGGATGGTCAATGGAAAGGGATAAATACTCAAGTTGCATTTTATTATGAAACACTTGGTTAAACTACATTATCCTTCATTTTCGGTTTCATTTGAAAGATAATTGTAGGCATCGATGTAATGTTTATAGATCATAAATCATTATTGTAATGTTAATTTGGCAACTATTTTAACAATAGGTTTTGTTCCTTTGCTTTATTACCATCAATTCATCACCTTACCCTCATCTATATATATCTCTATAATTATGTATGCTCCAGGGGCATAGCCAGGATTTTCCAGGGGGGTTGGGTGGGGGTGGAATGGCTTGTTTGTGCCACCAAAATGCTGAACCAAAAAAAACTTTAAAAAGGCCTCGTTGGTTTTTTATATATGAGAACTACAAGGTTTTTCTCATTGTTTTGATGCTGTATAATTACATTATTTTCAATGTAAAAGTGAGAAAATATCCATACCTTATCCATGGAGGAAATTGGAAATTCTGGAGGGGAGGGTCAGAGAAAGAACAAAATTACAGAGTTTGTATGGAAGAAAATTGAAAATTCCTGGGGTAGGGGGTCCTTTTATAAATTCCCTTCGTCAGGTAGTGGGGGTATGGATATTTTCCGGAACTACACTATTCAATTTTGTTAATGAAAAAATACTTAGTTTAAATGAAAATATGTACATATATCTTTGATGATAAAGTAATAATAAATCTTTTAATTAACTTTAATTTTATTACCTTCATAGAACTGGTGCCATTATCATTTTTGCATCCACCTCCAAAATGACTGGCACTTTACCCAAAGCAAGAACGACATTTGATGATGCTTTTGATGATATTGTTACCTACAAAAATAATAGTTTTAAGGTAATCAATGCCACCTAAAAGATTTTAATAATAAGATATTAAATAAAATTACTTTAATAATAATAATAATAATAATAATAATAATAAACTTTGTTTATAGAGGATAACACTTGACAGTAATTCAACTGATAAACTTGTGGTCCTCTGTTAACGTCTCTAGTTAATTAGGGACGGGACCGTCATTAACTTGATCATCCGAGCCACGTGAAGGTCTAAACATTTGCAGATGTAATTACAAAGGCAGCACCTTCTCCTCAGTTATTTTAAGACCCTGAGTGTTGGTCCGGCCGAGGCTTAAACCACAAACCTCCCGCACAACACACCGACGCTCTTACCAACTGAGCTAGCCGGGTGGCGGTTAAAAAAAACTCTTCATCACTAATCAACACTGCAAGTACAACAGTGTTGCGCAGCTCAACGGGGTTGAACTGAAAGCATGTGAAGGCACCCCTGGCAGCTGCTATGCAGTCCATGTATGACCCTGGAGAACCAGTTTAAATTAGTTAGGGTTTACATGATATGCAATATAATTTTATTCTGATTGCATAGAGTGGTCCTGTGAAATGGTAAGTTCAATTATTATAAGTATACTTATACTGAGATTTTTTGATAATTAATATTAATAAAGATAATAATTGTAATTTTTAATTATTAAATTATTGGTCTTTTTTATAGAAAATGAACCACATTGTTGGGCCGGAAATGTTGATAGTTCTTGATAATGTTATCAAAGAGATTGTTGGTGAGTATTGAGATAATATAGAGTGCAAACAATATATAACTTTAGTAACACTAAATAGCACAATTTCATGCAAATTCCATTGTTTTCTATTGTTTGATTAGCACTATTTTGTACTATTTAGTAACTAGTGTTTCACGGATTAATTGTTTGCACTCTACCATAACAACAGCTTTAGATAAGTAATTTAATATTACATTATTTAGGTGGTACTGGTTAGTGTTTCAGGACAGTAATGGTTTTTCAGGTCAAGGGGGGGGGGGGGGGATGTCAATACCTGCATTGTTGTATTTTTACAGTCAATGTCAGCTCATTGGCATTATCATGCAACACGAAGAAACCCTTTGCCACCCTGTTCAGTCTGTTGTTTGGTTATACAAAGACTTTCAGTCTCACTTACTGAACAACTACTATAGCCAGGGCCACTTAGACAGGGAGAACCATTCAAATTGTAGAATAAAAATGATACATTCCAACTTTGGGTATTGGAGCCAATCAGAAAGCAGCAGAAAACAATAACTTTTCGAGATATCTTTTTATTCCCACGAGAAAATGACAATGGCTATCTAGTTGTTTACACGTAACATCAGGGTCAGATTATATTATTAGTCTAGGTTTCTGATTGGCTCTGGCTGTCCAAATGGTCTTAAAGTGGCCCTGGTTAGAGTCATTGCACTGTAATCCCCAATTATTATTATTATTATTTTTGCAATTATTTTTGTGTGTGTTTACTATTCTTTTATCAAATTAAATGATTTTCCTTTTGTGCCTAGGGCTGGGGGAGGACATAGTAAACCCAATCATCAAACAGGGCGGTCCACTTGTTATTAATCTGGTCAACTCGGCCATTAAACTTAACAAAGGTAAGACTCTTTTATCAATATATATTATTATAATGCTTTTAAAATAGAGCAATCTTTGAGCTAGCCGTGCCCTGACTTAGATCAGCCCAGAGGTGGTTTCAGGGTTCAATCTGTGAGTTAGCCATGCCCTGCCTTAGATCAGCCCAGAGGTGGTTTCAGGGTTCAATCTGTGAGTTAGGCGTGACCTGACTTAGATCAGCCCAGAGGTTGTTTCAGGGTTGGATCAGTGAGTTAGCCATGCCCTGACTTAGATCAGCCCAGAGGTTGTTTCAGGGTTGGATCAGTGACTTAGCTGTGCCCTGACTCATTAGATCAGCCCAGAGGTGGTTTCAGGGTTCGATCTGTGGTTGTTCCAGGCTTTGAACTGTAGTACTTTGAACTGTAGCTCACTCTGACAGTGCCCTAACTAATTGATCAACACTTGAGATTTCAGGTTATGTATTGATAAAATGTTATGGTTTGAGTGTTTAACAAAATTAAATCCACTATAATCATCTTACAGATATCACAAGCTCACTTAATCTTCTTGAAGATGTACAAAATACAGTATCATCATTGGTTTCTGATGGCAAAAAACTAGATGAGGTTTTATCTGAGTCAAGAAAAAACATATCAGAAGCAAGACGTGAATGCAATACGCAAACCCCAGGAGATGCATGTAAATCAATACCAAATGAAAAGCTGCTTACTGGTGAAGCTAACTTCACTCAGGTCCCAAATATCACCGATACAAAGAACAGAGTGCAGGATGTTGTGAACACCAACTTGACTCAAGAAGCTGATAAGGTTTGTGGTGTAACTATTAACTTTAACTAGTATATATACTTGGTACATGTACTTACTTACTTAAAGCACACTGTGTTATTTATATGTTGAGATAACTAGCTAAAAACTAGTGTGAACTGCATCGCTGTTTCTAATGAAACAGTAATGATAAAAAGGTAAATTATACACCGTGAAAAGATGAAAGACTTACTGACGTTTCGGACGCTAGTCCTTCGTCGGAGTAAAAGAGCAAGTTCTTTCATAATCTTTTACTCTGACAAAGAACTAGCGTCTGAAACATCAATAAGTTTTTTCATCTTTTCACGTTGTATCATTTTACCCTTTTATCATAACTGTATTAGTGTATAAGCCAGGACCCCAAAAAAGACGGATTGTTACCACTCAAATGGACAAAGGCTCATGGCCATAACAATTTAGGTTATTAACCTAAATTTTTATTTTTGGGTGATAGCACTGCACAAAGTGTCATCTTCATGGTTTAAATACCATTTTCCCACCCCTCCCTACACAGGCAATTTTAGCTCACTTAGGTTGATGAACACGAGTTAAAGCATTTGTAAGTACCTAATACACCCATACATTGGTTAAAAATATGTGCACATTACTTTTTATCGACTAAACCATCACTCTCAACTCACATGTGAACATCATAATGATCACGTGATTAGTCACATGGCCTATAAATGCCAAATATACCCAAATAGCCCGAACGACATAAGGATTCAGATCCACAAACACCTTCAAATTTGTATTTTCCTGCATATCTTGAAAATATTCGACTTTAAATGTTTGTTTTGATAGCGCAACATGTGATTCTGCTTCAAAACCAAATATTTCAACTCAATACTATTAAATATTCACTTTTACGGACTAGTTACCAGTCCCCTGGACTCACGGCCAAAGCTGTTTTAGGCATTGCCGCTTCGATTAAAAAAAGGAATTTAAATTATTGATTTGGGTATATGATTCTCGCAAATCAAGTTAACTTCGTGAACAGAAGGATGGACCTTTCATCCATTGGGGATATTTGTTTTACATTTAAGAAGGCCAGCCGATAAATCTACGCTATGGCATAACCCTTACGAACAAAACTGGATCTGTTTGCTGTGTCTTTGAATCCAGTCAAACCTAAACCTTGCATCAAGACTATCTCTTAACAGCAAAACTTGAGTTACTATGGTTGTTGACATTCTGCAATAGTTTTTTTTTTCTCTTTTAAGTTAGTTATTATATCTAATAACCGGCTGCTACCATTCGAGCTCTGACTATTTTATGTCGACTAACTAAAGCGAACTTCAAACCCGCAAGTAACCTATATATGCATGCCTGACTTCATAACTTTCAAAATGGAAAAACCCTGTAACTCTAATGACTTCAGTAATGCACGACAAAGTTTATTAAAAGTCATCATCATCATCATCATCTTCGTCAACGTCATCATCGATGACATCTGCAGAATTGTCTTGGGCCGGCTGGTTAGTGCAGTCCTTCAGAGTGCAGAGATCTGTGCACTTTAATCCACTGGTCATGCAAACACAGCTCGAGAGTTCACAGGTCTTCTTACATTTACAAGCCAGCAGTTGCAGTACAGCAGAAGGAGCGGCCTGCCCATCCATCCAGTTGATCAGTAGTTCGATGGATGAGCCGTCAGTGGAGGTCTGTATCGTCCATCCCATACCATCTGGACTGGGGATGTCTGGGTTAGCTTCCAGGCTCCGTCTCCATATAGCTGCAGATGTGAATCAATCTTGCACTATTATATATCATTCTCATCTAGAGTTAGAAGACAAATAATAATTCAACTATTGGATAGAAGCAAGCATGTTCAACTAACCTGCTTGGTAGTTCGCACGAAGGACGTGTTTTCGAAAAGAGTCCTGGCAAGGTGGTAGCTGGTGCGACTCAATCTCCCCATTCTTTGCACAGAACAGCTCATACCTTGCATCATTCACACGGCTGGTGTTGCTGACCACTTGTGACATGTACATAGAGCAGGTGAACTTCTCCAAAAGAACGAAGAGATCTTCCGACACCGTCCATGCCTGCCCAAGCTCCCGGAACATTCTTCTCGCGCTATCGTCACTCTTTAGGATCTTGAGGGCTCCTATCTTCCCTTTACCAGCGAACGCACTAACTGTGTCACATCCTGTGAAAGAATGCAACCCAATCAGTGCCTCGCATACCTCTTGCCCTGTTCTCTGAACCACTCTTGTGATATCTACAAGTCGTGTCCTAGTTCTGGAGCCGCATCTCATGAAGAGCTTGGCATTGATGGTGCTGCAGAAGTTTAATAGCAAGATGAAAACGTCTGTATCTTCAGAGCAGACTGCGACTGCCTCGTATCCCTCCTGGGCAGCATGCGCGGCATGGAGCAGCAGACGTGTATCAGCTTCCTCCTGGCTACTTGTCAACTCCTCTACAATGTGGCTTTCCTCTTCCGTTATCTTCCAACATTCGTTCTCGGCAGTGACAAACAAGGCCTTTCCATTCATTCTTCCCATGCACGCTACACTTCTCCATTCTTGTGAAATGAATTTTATTAGACTAGTCTTGTTTTTTACCTCAGACAAGAACACCCTCCACTGTTTGACAAGCTGAGAGGCGCTGATGTCTGACAGCTGGACTCCGGCAACTTCTCCTCGCATGGCTCTCTCTGCATTCTTGATTGAGATATCTCGGTAAGTATCGAAGACCACGTCGATTCTGCTACTCTGGGCACCCTCGTGAAGAACGTTTGTTAGAAGTGAAGATGCAATCATTCCAAAGGTTGTCTGTCGCCCACTAACACTCAACTTCTGGACTAAACTCATGCCGTCAATTATAGTTGCCGAGTTTTGCGGAAGGCAATCAGCCAGCTGTACATCCTTTTGCAGGAAGGTCGCCAAGGCTGCCTTGTTTGTTTTCCGAGGAAGTCCTTCTGTAGTAGCTAAAGACCATGGCAGAGGTCCTAGACTGTACTGCAGCAATTCTCTGACTTCGATTTTTCGGCTTTGACCAATGATGATGATACGTCCGAAGAGAGATCTGTCAGCTTTCAAGATCATTGTCCTGCCATCGACGGAGACTTTTTTCTTCTTATTAAGGGAAGAAAAGGTTTTCAGTTTCTTCAACTTGATTTTGTCATGAAATTTTATCTGTGGTGGCGAGGATTCCAGGCGCTGCTCTCTGAAAACTTTGTAGGCTTCTTCCCCTACTTTCTGAGCGTCCAACAGGTCTCTAGTTACATCATCAGGTGCTTGTTTCGCGGTAGATAAACTAACAAGCTCTTTGCTTTCTGTGAAGGGGTTATTCCAGCCTTCAATCAGACTCTCGACCGCTGTTACGGCCTCTTCGTCTTTCCGTTTCCTTGTAGACAGCATGTCATCATGATGATAAGATGATTGCCTTACTTGAACCATGTTTCTCAAATGTGAAAGAAAAGAGCATCGGTACTCGGCAGTCATGTAGAATCTGTCTACTGCTCCTGTCTTCAGACTATACTTGATAATGCCTCCACTTGATTTTGTGTCCTTGTTGATAGTAACTTCGGTAGTCTGGTCTACGGGAAGGCGTCCAAAAGGGCTTTCTCCAGCAAGTTGAACAGAAAACTTCCCATCCATGAAGTTGGAATACACGTCGGGGTGTTCGGAGGGGAGATTCACCATCTGAGCATAGTAGACGGGAAGATACCTTGCGTAATTGACCTTATCGTACGCAAAGCACCAGGGGATCATGTTGGCGATGGCATGGAGATGGAGCTGCCAGTTACCTTCACGAGATGCTCGAATCAATTCGAGTAGTATATCACCAACAATGTCAATGTATGACATCCAAAAACAGGACAGTGGGCCATTATTAGTGCGCAAATATTGCAAGTATTGCTTCCAGAGCTGATGGATTTCTTTGAAATATTCACTGTTCAAGATACTTTCACAGATCTCGCATTCTGCTTCATCAACCACATCCTTGACCTTGTCTTCGAGGACATGTAGCTCGCGCACTTTATTTGCGTGGTTGGCTGTTAGCCATGGTATGAACTGCTTCCATATGAGTCGCATTAGGGCTTCGTAGATATACTTGTGGACGCGGACAGCACGATTATACATCTTTCCTTCGATAACATTAGATATTGATCCTTCAGCTAGAATGCCAGATTCAATAAAAATGTCCCTCAAGCCAGCATCTTGAAAGCGCTTCCCTATGGTGGACAGTAGGTTGCAAATAATGTGAAATGTTCCTAAGCGAAGAATGATATTTCCATACAGCTCTACGTTTTTCCAAGCAACTTCACATGCCTTGGCATATAATGCTTGGTCCATAACAACCACGATGTTGTCAAGATTAAGCCTTTTTCTGATATCTTCGGACTGGCGCAGGATCTCATTGACGGTGGACAGCTCTGTAGCTGGGGCATTTATTGTTGGTAAATAAGCCACCACGTCTTTGCGCACATCCTGCTCTACTGTTGTTTGGACATTGAAACCGGTCCAGCTTGGCACCTTCTGGTTGTCCACATCAGCTTGGCGCGCTACAACCCACATCAAATTCTTTTGCTGAGCTTTCTGGGCTTCTGTCTTCTGGGTGTTCACCATGCCGCTGCTCGCAACAATACGACCTGGACCGACTCTATCAGCGGCGATGTATGCTGGCAATGGCTGTTCTTCATGGACGATGCTTCTTTGTTTGGATTTCAAAACTGGAGGTAACTCTGTGGGCTGTAGATGAGGCCCAAAGACTCTTGGTTGCACTGCGATGCCATTGACTCTGTGGGTGGTGCCTGCTCCAGTCAAGGTTTCCTCCAGGCGGTCGATGTTGTCCCACGCTAGATTGGTAAAGACATTAGGATTGATGGTTCCTGGCAGTATTGTTGTCTGATTGAGGTTGGCAGCTAGTTTCTGGAGACATAAGCCGGTATCGTTCTCTTCAAGTTGGTCATACGACACACCATGACCAAATCGGTTGAGCATACGGATTACTTCTACATTTCCAGTCAAGGTCTTGACTCCATATGCTAGGAGAATCTGCTTTGGTGGTTTTGTCTTGCCACAGGTCACTGCATAAATAAGGTCTTGGCTGAAGGACTCGAGTAACATCTTTACTCGTGCAGAGGGATTCGTCATGTCAGGATTAGATGTCAGAAGTCCCATCAAAAAGCGGCGAAGACACTCTGGCACAGGAAACTGATCAATGGATAAATCAGATGGGAGAATAGGCCATGGCGTTGTCCACTTTATATCTAAGATCGCCTTTCGCAAGTGTCCAGCGCTCTGATCAACGATGCTCTGCAATTCTGATGCTTTGGACTTCACGCTCTTTAGTTCCTTTTCGATGCTTATCATCTTTTTCACTGTTTCCTTTACATTCAGGTTTGCAGGCATAACCAGTAGCTTTCCTTTCTCATCTGGGAAAATTTCTAACGTGGAACCAAACTCTGACTCCAGTTTCCTTCTCATGTGTTTCTTGGTCGATTCTTTAAGTGGTTCTTTACTTCTGGATTGAAGAAAGGACTCAAGCTTCTTTGTTAAATCGATCATAGTTACCACGACTTGCGAATCTAAAACATCACTTCTAATAAAACGAAACAATTCTAAGAAAGCGTCATATTCGGCATCATCATCATCGGTCTCATTTTTCTCTAGGTGTGGCTGTTGAGTGGGCCTGGTGTAGTCACGGTAACAGGATCTATGGTAATGCGCTTCTGCTGCGACGATGTCTCTACTTGTAATAGCCAGGATCTTCTCGTCACATCTCACGGTAGCTATCTTGCGCAGCGTCTGGTCCACTCTTAACTGAGTAGCTCTGACAAGCTTCTCTAGTCTTCGGTTTACATACTTGGGTCTCTCACAGAAAATGCATTCCTGTTGGTAGACCCGGGATGAGGAGGATGCACTTCTTTTTCTTGGTGTTTGAATTGAAGCTTCATCTTCATAGATTTCCTCTTCCAGGACTTGTTTTCTTTTAAGCGACTCCAAATCTCTCTTGATGGTAAATGCACTGCGACATTTCCTATGATAATATATTTCGGGTACAACCCCTTCACGGGTATTTCTTGCGATTTCAAGGAGCGCATCATGTTTTCGAATCTTAGCAGCTTCTAGCAGCGTTGCCCACGAATCGAAACTTTCAGGGGTAACCAAATGGTCATCATCGAATTTCAAGCTTTTGTAATGAATAATGCAAACTTTTTCCTTTGCATCCATCCATACGGTTGCTGATAAAGGCTGTTTGAATAGAATAACAAAGATAAAGTCTATTTCAACAGACCTATAAGCCTATAGCTCTATAAATCTTTAGTTTTCTAGGATTTTTTCAAGTGACTAATTGATTGTGTGACTGAGAAAATATCAATTCAATTGAATTCAAGGACAAAAAACACCAAACTAAATTCTATTACTCAATGTTGATCTTTGCTCAAATGACGAGGCGGCCATTTTGAAAACTTACAGATATTAAAGAGACGAAATTATTGGCATTAAAACTCTGATTAGGAAGATTAATAAGAAAATAAGATTCTTCTGAAGGTAAAAATTTATCTTTTTAGTTTAAAAAGTTCATTTTGAAGTGCAACGACCACCTAAAACCATAATTTTACGAGATCTAAAACTTACCTCAAGATAAAGTTCACTGGACGATTTCACCAGCACGTACTGTGGGCTCAACCACACCGGCGGCCCATGAAACAAGAATCTAATACTGGGCTTTTGTCATTTATTTCCATTAATCCCAAACGATTTTTTTTTTTGCTGCTGCTGGTGCTTATTCTCTTATTATTGTTATTTCTGTTATCATTGTTATTTCGAAAACTGCATCCCAAATTTGTGTCTCGATTTTCTCTTTCCCTACCCCTCCCCTGAGGATAAAGATGGCAGGCTAACATTTTCAAACATAATTCTGTGCCCTGAGACTGAAGTTTTAAAAAATAAATGCTTGCAAACTATAATTTAAAATGTTTTTGGGATATTTCTCGTGCAATTAAGGAGCAATACGCAAGTTTCCATAAGGGGACATTGTGACCCACCCCTCCCCCCCTAAAAACACAGAAGATGACACTTTGGTCAATGCTATCACACTTATTTATGAACAACAGGTAAAATACATCAAGAAAAACCACAACTGCCTTTTTCCATTAAAATGGTACTGACAACCCTCCCTGGCTTATACACTATATTATATGTTTTTCATTCGGGTCTAATGTTTTCTCATTACAAACCCATGTGTCATTCTCTTGAGAATAAGATTCTTCGTTTGAGTTGTATCCATATTCATGTGTCTTCTCATGTGCAACCATTAAACAAAGAAATGATACTCTAGGGAATGACACATGTTCAGAAATGGGAAAACATTCAGTCATCTGTCTTCTCATGTGCAACTGTTCAACATAGAAGTAGTTCTCTAAGAAATGGTGCACGCTGACTAAAAAGGAAAAATTGCTCTACTGCACAATGATAAATATTCTATTTAAAAGTCTATTTCCAAATACTATACGTCTATTAAGTTTGTTCTTTTCTGATGAGTATATATGCAATATGTATATAATAGCTTACATGTTTTATTGCAGGGTAACAAGTCCTTTCATAATCTTCCAAAGAAAGTTCAAAACATGGCCTCAAACTTTACATCAGGTAAAATTTCTCACACATGTTCGGAAAATGTTTCGTACAAAATGCTAACCATTCCCCCCCTTATACCTTATTCTCCCTTAAATGGTTAACCTTTTAGCAATGAAAATATGTATACACCTATTTCAAAAAAGGTTGTCTCACCTAAATTAAGGAAAACAGGATAGGTCATTCCAAGAAAGGAATTCTGGTCATTAAACTAAACAAGTTTTCATCGAGTATCTCAACACTAAGCTCCGCGTTCTTGACAAGAATAAGAAGCAGAAACACATTCCAAGTTATTGTTTCCAGCTATTCATGGGTCTTGAAATAACCTAGCACCTATCGCTAATATTCACTTATTATATCTCATGTTTCGAATAAACAGGCTTCGAGAATTACACGAGCGAAGTGAAAAACATCTCGACAGACTTTTTAAGACCGTTAGAAGACAAAGTGGATAACGTAAGTACTAGTAAAATATTAGTTGGAAATCTTACCTTTAGAGAAAACTTCCTGTTGTTGTACAAACTCCGTCAGATATATAGACTTTTTAAGACCGTTAGAAGACAAAGTGGATAACGTAAGTCCTAGTAAAATATTAGTTGGAAATCTTACCTTTAGAGAAAACTTCCTGTTTGTTGTACAAACTCCGTCAGATATTATTTCATGTGTTACACGTAGTATTAAATGAAATTTTTAGGATAAATATTGAGCAAAGTTTTTTGAACTCCCTCCATTTTGTTGGACGTAGATTAGACACGGAAAGGTCAGAAGCGCATGCGTCTTGGACCCGAGAGCGACTGTTTCCCGCCAAAATTCCGACGAGGTTTACTACTCTCCTCTCTCAGCATTCCGCGTGCTTAAATCAGTATTTTTTTAGACAACTGTTTAATATTTCTTAATTTTATACTTCGATTCATTTTCGAGTTTTAAATGTATTTTAATTTTCGTACGCACAATCTCGAGTACAATAGGCCATTTCACGGATCCCGTTACTCAACCTCAGCCTCGTCAGCGTGTAATTATTCTTAGTAGAATTTGACTACAGTCCGCAGTAATGAAAGGAATTTACACATCAACGAACAATTGAAACGCTTAAAAATTTCACAGGTCGCAGGCAATTTCTAAAGAATATATTACACGCTGACGAGGCCGAGGCCGAGGTTGAGTAACGGGATCCGTGAAATGGTCTATTCGGAATTTCTAGGCACGAGTGATGTTTTGAAAGTTTTCAAAATTGGACGAGCCTTTAGGCGAGTTCAATTTGAGAACTTTCAAAACATCTCGAGTATCTATTAATTCCGAATTGTACGAGAAGATTGTGCGATTTTTTGTTTATAATACACTCAAAAAAATTGGGCAACTTAATTTGGACCTACAGAGTACAATTATACTCAAGATCGTGCGTTTTTTTGTTTATAGTTCACTCAACAAAATTTCAGTAAAAACTGCGAAGCGACGCCGTTCATCTCTGTCTATTTTGCGGCCGATTTTCAGTCCATCGCGCCACTGAAATGCATAAGAAAGATTAGTTCTTACGGGCTTAAAATTTTATTTATATGTTTTTTAAGTACAAAATGATAGAAAATAATTGTTTTGACATTGTTTTGGCCGTATTGCAATAGCGACTTAATTCTATACTTCTACGGAGTACAATTAACGCTATAATTGTACTCCTCTCGACCAAACAGAGTCGAGTAATTTTGTTGAGTGTACTATAAGGGATTTAATTGAAATACTGTTGTCCAATCAGAATCGAGTAATTTTGTAGAGTGTTTTATAATCAAATTAAGTTTTCAAAGTTGCCTTTTTTCATACTTTAAATTCTGGGTTTGAAATTCTAAAATTCTCTTATGTATTATATCGTTTTGCATTGCAGATCATGAGGGAGTCAGTTTTACCTTTAAAGAATGATATAAATGAATACCTCAAGCCTGACGGCGTGATTGCCAAATATGATCAATACAGGCAAGTCTGAGATTACAATTTCATACCTTGGTTCAGAGAGATTGGCATAAAAGTCTGCAACGCTGTGGTGGATTTAGGGGGGGTTCATTGGGTGCAAATGAACCCCTCCCCCCCCCCCCCCAGCTGGTACCTTGGATTTTCTATATTTTTTAAAATAAATAAATAAAAGTATGGTACTAACTCATGAGATTTAATATGGAATGGGACTGGTGGATAGGTTATCCTTATCAGGAGCGCCCTTAGGCCAGTGATGTGCCTCATGGGAAAAATGATGATGCAAGAGAACGTTATTGTTGTGCCGAGATTTGCAAAAATGAACCCCCTCTTAAAGTCCTGGATCTGCAACGTTTTTGGAGCTTAGTTTTCTAGCAGTTAACTCATCCATAGATATTCCAAATACACACTGCGGTCTTATTGTTCTTTGGTGCTAATTTGTTTGCAGAAACATTGCGTATATTTTGAGCGGGACGTTGGTTTTCATCATGGTTATTCTAGCTCTATCGGGCATCATACTTGGTATGATTGGAGCGAGTACCTTTGACACTCCGAGTACCAGAGGAAACATGTCTGACCGTGGTGGAAAGATTTTGATTGGGTAAGCGAAAATATAATATATTAATAAAAACTGAAGAAGACGGAGTATCGGATATAAAGATACATGGGTGGTGTTCGCGGCTAACGTGTCGTCTTTTACCGCTGTGAGTCCAGCGGGTCGGGTCGCTGGTTTGAGCCCTGCGGTCGCCACATGTGAATTGAGTTTGTTTGATGTATTGTTCTCTCCTATACTATGAGGGTTTTCTCCGGGTTCTCCGGTTTCCTCCCTCCATAAAAATCAACATGTGAGTTGAGCGTTGTATGTATAGAATATTGAATGTAGTGGTAATGCGTGTGAGCGAAAAGTGTCCCCAATTAGTGTGAAAGCGCTAGAACTACTAGACACTTAATTAAAAGATATTTATTTATTTATTTATGTGTACGTGACGTGTATGGTCGCTTCAATTGGGTTAAAAGGCTTAACAAACTAAGAGAGAATAAGGTGTCATTCATTGTAAAGGGTTGGGACCCCCAGCTAAATACTTCCTTACCTTGCTCTGCCGTCCCTGTACAAACACCACCATATATAGAGCACTTTTCGCATGACTGTGAAAAGCTCACGGCACGAACACGTTTCTGACACGGCTAGGGATACACCAGACAAATCACATTGCTCGAGAATTCACTCGGCTCCCAAGGGCGGATCCAGGGTTTTTTGAATGGGGGGTCTCAGGGGTAAATTTTGTGGGCAAAGGAATCCCAGTCGCATTTTTACCACAGGAAGCCCATTTGACCTCAGGAATGACAGGGGGGTCGCGACCCCCCCGACCCTCCCCCTGGATCCGCCCTTGGCTCCATCCAATCAAATACCCAGAACACGGCATAAACACGGCAAAAGTCACGGCACTTTCAGACCAATCACATTGCGCGAAAAAAAATCAGCCAATTAAACTTTTAGAAAACATCACGGTCACGGCACAGCACTGAGCTTTTCATAGTCATACGAAAAAGCAAGACCATAATGAATCATGTTCGCTATCTCAGAAAAAGTCTACAATCCCAGATGAACATGGACTGTAATTAGGCCACGCCATTTTAATTTTACGACCATTCTCGCACCCAGAGCTGAGCGTCAAGGGAGTTTTATTGTATTATTATTTGAACGAATATTATTCATATTACAAAGTCTAAATACTCTATACCATTACTTGCAGAGCTGCTGTGTTTTCGATGTTTTGTGCATTTGTCATCAATATTTTAGTCGCCGTTGTCTTTTTTGTTGGCACGAACACGTCCATTGTATGTAGAAGGGTAGAAGACCTCGAGCTTCTTAAACACGTAAGTAAGCTGAAATAAAAGCACATCTTTGTTATAATATCAACACAATACTTCAGTTACGAGTTCTCCGTTGCTTGGACTTTTAGATTCGATTTTGTGCAGAATATTCACGTGTTTCACTCAAGGTCCGTCGAGTTTCAAAGTGTTTGCATTGTTAAGTTGTGCATTCTTTACTCAGTTTACCGGTGGTAGAGTGCACGCACTTAACCCGTGAAACAAATACTAACTTTTAGTGCTAAATGTCGATAAATAAACAATAGAAAACAAAGGATTCTGTATGAAATAGTACTAATTAGTACTAATTAATGTTCACGGATTTAGTGCGTGCACTCTGTTTGTGAATATGTAGACACTATATAATACAAGGCTTAGACTGAGTAAATCAGTCTGTGATCAAGAAACACAGCGGTAAATTGGAACTCGAAAATGGTCTACTGGGATCCGAAGAGCACAAGAGAAGGAAACTTATGTTTCTGTCCCGGCTAGCTCTGATATAAAAACACGGTTGACAGCCAATTAGTGCGCTTTATATCTCAAATATACCATATTCATTTACAACTGCACCCAAACCATTTAACAGAAATTGTTGTCATATCATATATCTTTAGACTCGAATTTAGAGTTTCCATCGCTGTATAATAGGTCGAGTGGTTCTCAGACAAAAATCAATAGTTAAGTTCTCACCTTAATCTGATGAATTAGCCATTCCGAGGTTAAAAGTCCTTTTTTCACGAGGGTAGCACTTAATAGCCAGTGGCTAACAAACCTGTGGCCCTCATTCCATGATCGAATTGGAATTTAGGAGTTGATTTTTGCGGAGGGAGGAAAACCGGATAACCCGGAAAACCCTCGAAGCACGTGAGAGAACCAACTACTCACATACGAAACCGTGCATGTCGGGACACGAACCCGGCGGCACTCTAGCTCGGGTCGCATTGGTATAAGGTTAGCGCTCACACCGCTACGCCACCCGTGCTTCCCAAATAAAAGACTGGGTCGAGTCGGATTTTCAGTGCATCGTGGGACTGTTTCAGGGGACAAAATAGTCGCCATCTTGGAAATACGTCCGCTAAAACAAAATGCACTGCAATAGACAGTCACTGCAATACCAACTCGACCTCAACCTCAGAATGGCTCATACGAACGTTATTTTCAGACCATTGATAATCCTGATGTGATGAAACCGCTGACTTTGACCTATAAGAATAAAGCACTTGAGGTTTTCGTCAACGATGTATTAAGGTAAGTCATTTTTGAGCCTGAAAAAAAATTAAGATGATCTCTTTGATCTCTAGTTGTTTTACGAGAGGCTAGAAGAGAGTCTATAAAATGGGGTCATTTTTGTCCCCCACCCCACCCCCCTGTAGGTCGAAAACATTAGCTTTTCTTGTCACTCCTTTCTGCTTGTCGCCTCATTAGCAGGGACTCCGAAGCAAATATTTGGCTAACATTAATGACTGGAAGACTAAAATATTGGGTTGTTTCGGAAGCCCGGGTCTCGTAGCGGTCAGAACACCCGCCTCTCACAAATGTGACGCTCGGGTTCGAGTCCCGGACTCGGTGTCGTATGTGAGTAGAATTTACAGTTGGTTTTCACCTGTGCTTCGAGGGGTTTTTCTCCGGGTTCTCCGGTTTCCTCCCTACACAAAAAATGAACCTCTAAATTCCAATTCGATGTTAGGAGATATTGTCGATAGGGTTAACTTTATATCTCCTTTCCCACTGTAATGCGAATAAATTGGGAATACATGTTTACCTATTTAAAGATGTTGTACAATAGAGATGGCAACCATTTATGACAGTAGACAGAACAATAGAGCCTTTAATTTCCATGGGAAACTGAATTCTCGCCTCATGTAAGGGAATCAAGAATCCGGAATCCACGACATTTTAGGTTTTTGAATCCGGAATCCAGCACTCTGGAATCCGGAATCAAAGCCTTAGAATCCGGAATTCAGTTTATAATGGAATCCGGAATCAAACCTTTTGGAATCCGGAATCCGCTACTTTGAAATTCAAAGTATACACTCAAATGCTATGGTCTCGACCTAGAGTGAACCGATGTAGCCCCTCCCCCAATGTGTAATATGTCCACCAGGAATATCTGTCATCGGATGCTGATTTAATTGATAGACGATTCAAATATAATTTTCAGAGAGAGTATCTGAAATTTAACGATATGGAATCCGGAATCCGCAATGCAAAAGTTTTGGAATTCGTAATCCAGAGTCTCGGAATCCGGAATCCAGCTCTTGGAATCCGGAATCCACCATAAGTCCGGATTCCCTTACATGGGGCGAGAATTCCCCTCCTGTAATGGCTGCCATCACGTGATAGTTGTTGTTTTTGTTGGACTAGTAGTTCCCGTAGCCCAGTCCCTTCTCTTCCTTGGACTAAAGTATCCCTTATTACTAGTGAAAATACTCTTAATGTTTCCTTTTCATACTTAGTCAATGTGAAGAGAACAAAGCACCTTGGACTGTACTTAAGATGGATAATCTCTTCAATCTTTCATCGATACAAAACTACAGAGATGTATGTACTACTTATAAACACAACAGACCTATGGGATATTCGTTCGTTCGTTCGTTCGTTCGTTCGTTCGTTCGTTCTTTCTTTCTTTCGCTATTTCGTTAGTTTGTTTGTTTGTCCGTTCAACTACAGAGATGTATGCACTACTCTGTCTATAATTTCTTTCTTTCTTTCTTTCTCCACAGAAAATTCCCGATTTGGATGAAGTCTTTAAAGACATAAACAAGACTGTTTCAGACACGTCTGTGTTGACAGACAAAGCAAAGAAAAGCATCAACGACTCGCTTGATGCTGGAGTGCAGAATATCAACTTCACTGAATACTCGCAACAGGTAGGAGTCTCTCTAGTGGGACGGTACGTATTATGGGTGTCATGTGCTGCTACGGCGCTGTCCCGTCTCACCGTTGTCCCGTCTCACCGCTGTCCCGCCTCACCGCTGTGTAGGTTATGGCGTCCCTGGGGACACGGATTCGATTCTCAACTGGGCCGCATATTTTTGGGGTGCATGCATATTATGTCATAGCCTCCCTGTTGGAATTGGTTGAAGATGATAAAACATTCCACATTAGCTTCTCTTGTTAGATCAACCAACATGGCGGTTGTTTCATTGTTATTTATATCTCAAGGAAATTTAAACATGTGGAATTTGTTTGATGTTGTTCTGTCACTTACCACGAAGCTCCACGAGGGTTTTTCTTCAGGTTCTCTGGTTTTCCTTCCTTTGTAAAAAATCGACTTGTGATTTGAATGTATTGTGTTGTAAATAACGTAAGTAGTTTGACCTACAAAAATAAAGCAGTTGAAGTGTTCTTTAACAATATGTAAGTCAATTTTGAGCCTGCAAAGAAAATGATGATGATGAGAGGCTAGAAAAGACTCTTTAAAAATGGGGCATTTTTGTATGTATTTTGATATATTCTAAAAATATTGCCACCAGAACAAAGTCGCGTACGAAAGAAAAAAGACTTAAAGATTTTCAACATCTTCGACGGCGACGTCAACCGGAAAAGTGAATAACTTCTCTTTGGGGTTCTGTTCATTGGAGATTTCATTCAAAACATTGTCAGTAAAGTCAACTCATCCACAAGGAAGACAGACTTTGAAGACGCCCGGACCCTAAAGTGAAGTTATTTACACTTCCGGTTGAAGTCGCCTTCATAGATTTTGCAAATCTTAAAGTCCCTAATGAATGGGAGGGAGGGAGGGAGGGAGGGAGGAAAATCCAGCTCCCTCGTGTATCCCGCGGGCTAATGATTTAAGAACTTGAGTTTTCTTTTTTTAGACTGATAAAGGAATAGTCCAAGTATCCCTGACCAGCTTTGCTGAGAATATCACAAGAGTAGCCAAAAAGACAACAGGGGTAAGTCATGTGACCATATGTTTGGACTTGCTAAAGAGATATTTAACCAACTAATTGTTATCGTCCCCGTCCACTTTGTATAATAAATAGAATACTCATAAAGGACTTTGTGATTTGATTTTATCTCATTCTCGTTCCCAGAGCCTGCGCTTTAAAAATCGCCAGACAGTGGAAGGCAAAGCGCTTCCGCTGGTTGACAAAAGCGCAGGCTCTGGGAGCGAGAATGAATTTTATCATCAAATGATTCACTTGGGCTCCCTATGCCCCAAGTGTCACCGGGCATGATAAACTCATTACCCTACAGCTCATAGATATCGTTTTCCCGTAGAACGTAAAGACCAAGCTACAAGGCACAGCAGACACGTTGGTGAACTTCGACACTAACACTGTACAACCAGCACAACAGAAATCAGTAAGAACATTAATTTTTTTCATTCATTATTGGAAATTCATTACCAATGTGACCCGGGTTCAAGTCCTAACGTTATCGGTGTCGTATGTGAGTAGAGTTGTTTGTTAGTTCTCTCCTGTGCTTCAAGAGTTTTTCTCCATGTTCTCCGGTTTTCCTCCCTCCTCAAAAATCAACTACTAAATTCCAATAGACCCTCTTTTCGAGTTCCAAATTACCGCTGTGTTTCTTGATTACAGACTCATTTACTCAGGGTTAGCCTCGATTTTGTGAAGAATATTTAAGGTATTCCAGTCAAGTCCGTCAAGTTTCAAAGTGTTCGTATTGTTGAAGTTGTGCATTCTTTACTTTACCGTTGGTATTTGCGAGTAATTAGACGCTGATACGAGGCTAAGCCTGACATCGGGTAGAATTCTATTGTTCTATGCGACATGAACTTACAGTTGAGAGATTTTCAAAGATCGGTATAATTTCACGAATACATTATAGGATATGCATCATTAACTTATTTTCCGTTAACACTGATTGGCTAGACCAAAGACAAAGAACTGTCAAACGCAAATGATTGACAGCATTGAACTCCCTTGAGTCATATCAGGGTAAACATTTTGATTGACATCACTTGATACATAGTTAATATTAACTATTCTTGATATGACCAGGAAAAATTATTCGAATGATAGTTAAAGTCTCAATGAGTGATCACAGGAATGACTTGTTGTGTTTTTCTTGACAACCGATCGGAAGTCGAGAAGTAAACTAAAGCGACTTTATTTGGGTTAAAGTTAACCATTTCCCATATGAAAACTTTTCGACTTCTTAAGTGATTGTAGAAATATGAGCTAAATCATCAACTCTTTGAAAAATCTTCATACTTCAGTTCGTTCATATAGGCAAACTTTAAATAGCATTTAATGGCAAAGATATGCGATTTTCACGTTATTTTTTTCGGATCTTGCAAGTGGAACTCCAGTTCTACAAAAGCCGTATGAAAACTTTTTAAGTTAAGTGCTTCTTCATGCCAGAAATAAGCGTTTTTGATGACAACTACGGGCATTTTGGCCTATTTTCTTTGTAAATGAGCGCGAGCAGTCGAGCTGAACATTTGAATTTGGCGCTTTTGAGCTCATGAATGTCCCGGATGTGACGCCCCATTCTGCCCGATGAGTAAATGAGTCTGTAATCAAGAAACACAGCGGTAATTTGGAACTCGAAACTGGACTATTCGATCTTTGAGCTTTCACCTAGTTGAAGTCTAGTTGTGATTGTCCCACGCTGTGATAAAACAGCTAAAGCTTGATACATTTTTTTTAGATTTATCAACTAACTAAAGAAATGAGACTCATTCATCCCCATAAGATGATTTGTCATTCTTTTAGAATCAATGAAATAAACTTGGGCACTCGGCTAATTCAGACAATTTTGTGAAGAGATTCTAGCTAAAATAGATTCATTTGAAGCCCTAGTAAGCAGACGTACAATGACTGATAGTGCAGTTTTCGTATGACTGTGAAAAAATCACGGCACGAACACGGCCATGACACGGCAAGGGATACGCCAGACCAATCACATTGCACGAGAATTTACTCTCCATCCAATCAAATACCCGGAACACGGCATAAACACGGCGCGGACACGGTCACGCCAAGATCACGGCACTTTTAGACCAATCATATTGCGCGTGAAAAATCAGCCAATTAAAATTCTAGGAAGTATCACGGTCATGTCACTGCACGTCACGCTTACGGCACTGAGCTTTTCACAGTCATACGAAAACTGCACTATATACACCTATTTAAAAAACCGCTGTCTGAGACACGGAGTATAGCTCGCTGCAAATTGTAACATATTAACGGCCCCAATTCAAAATAACAAATCCAGGATCCCTTAACTTCCTACCTTCTTTATGACTTTGCAACTCAAGACTAAACCACAATCAAACAGAGAAATTAATTAGTGGTTTTGAACCATTTACAAGAGAGTAAAAAAGACTTAAAGATGGCGGACTTGACACCACAAACATGGCGGTGACGATTTACCGAATGAGAAATATGGGACTCTAATGATTGTTAGCTGCACGGCTGCTAATAGCGTCGTAGTATGTAGCCCGTAAAGTCCTCCACTGGTCATAAATGTAAAGCGCATTGAGACAATGTGAAATGCGCTATATTCTACTCTTCCCAGTAGACCGAGGTAGTTGTGATTTTTTAATCGCCTTCGTAGCGTCTGTTATGTTATCCGCAAGTACATTTCTAATCGACCACGTGATGCCAATGTTGTACCACGTGGACATGTTTTTTACACCACGTGGTCAAAATTCAGTCAAGTTTTAATCACGTGGTGTAAAAAACTTGTCCTCGTGGTACAACATTGGCATCACGTGGTCGATTTGAAATGTACTTGCAGATAACATAACAGACGCTACGAAGGCGATTAAAAAATCACAACTACCTCGGTCTACTGGGAAGAGTAGTAAAAACTTACCAATTTAAGAATGAAATATGTGGTATATGAAAGAATTATACTTTCTTGTGTTCCAGGAACGTCTTAAAAAACTTGTTAATAAACTTCAGATTGAAGCCAACAACATTGTGGTAAGTTTGTCACACTTAATCAAGGGCCCATAAGGGACAGAAAGGGACTCTTGCGACTGTCCTTCACATATCTTAATTTATGGAAATTTATTTTAAGATATGCGGACGCCTTTTGAATAACTTCCGCTTCAAACGGCTGATAAATCAACTGCAGGATTCAAAGACAGTCGATTTTTAAGCTTTTGAATTATTTAAAAATACTAGTTTCTAATTAAAACATCAGAAATCTTTGAAGCCTGCCAATTTGGAAAGGGATACTGATAGGAATAATGATACTGATAAGACGGTCATCTTGAATTATCGGATGCCGCGAGAGAACAAACGTAGAAACATTATAATGCATAGAGTGGCGAATAATTTAATTTAAAGTCTTGGTTTTTAACATATTGTTCCAACTGACAGGACAGAAAAACGGGTTCTACTTTCGACGTTTATGCGTTAATAAGCTTTATATTTCATAAACAGGCTCTTTTGGGGCTGATTAACAAAATACCAAAATTTGGGGAAATTTAAGGAATGCGTTTTTGAGATATAACGCCCTGAACGTTGAGAGAGATGATATTTTGATCAGCACAAAAACTAACATTTTCGCTAATGCCTCGAAAGTAGAATTGCTCGAGGTTAGCAGAATTTTGTGAAAAGTTTAATGCACAAGAGACACGAATGAAACACTAAACGTTTTTTAGCATGAATGAGAGATAAAGAAAAAAATTGCGAAAGTAGCAGCCTTGTCGTTTTTCTGCTCTGTCGTTCCAAATTCAATTGCTTTTTAGATTAAAGTTAGTATATAAAAGACTCTTTTAAAAAGACATCGTGACGGCTGTGCAGTCTAGAAAATCACTTTTCCAATGACTTGCTTCCTATGCATTCCATAATATCTTACTGCGGTTTTCCATATTCTGGAAACTCCAACATTCCAACGGCTTGTCGTGAAATTGGTTTTTCACTGCCGCAATTCAAGAACATAAAAGGTACCGACTGATTATTTTTGATTGACGGCAGCGAAAAACCAAATTTCAACGTGCAGCTTGAAACTACCGAGTTGCAGAATATAGAAAACCGCAGTAATACAGCAATAGAATTCAAGATGGCCGCCGTGCACGGTAATAGTAAGGCCAATTTTACTATAGACCCCTCGCATGTGACGTCAAGACAGCTCGATCTGGGGGACAAAACACTAAAGAATTCCAATTTTTCTGGTCCTATGCTTCCAAAAATCTGATGCATGGACGCAAAGATTTCAATAGATCGGACAAGCAGCAGCAACAAGGCAAGACTTTATTGTTAAATATAAGTTTTTTCTTTCTTGTTTAGAATGGTGTGGACAAAATTGGTAATGATTTAGTTAAGATTGAGAAATTTATCGTAGATGACGCCGTAAGAATAGCAGTACAGGTACGTACTATACGCCATTAATGGTTCTGTCATGATTTATAAAATGTTATTGAACCCTGAAACAACCTCTGGGCTGATCTAAGTCAGGGCACGGCTAACTCGCAGAGAGAATAAAGGTAGACTCCTAACAAACTCGAACTGAACAACACCGAACACCAGACTATACTACCACCATGTTTCCCTTCATACTGGGTTGCCTGTGGCAGTCCAGTCTAAAAATGCGTTGCGTTTCTCCGTATTTTTCTGGGTCAGTAAATGCCAAAATTGTGCAATAGTACCGACCTAGTGTTCTTCACGGCACTACCCAAGAATCCTTTGCGGATATATGATACCGATACTGTGTTAAGTGTGATTTATATTCAAGTGACAGTTGCCAATCAATGTCTAATTTATCAAAGTGATTGATTAGGGGCGGGGCTGCAATTCACGTGTCGAAAATTAATGTCTACGCATATTCTTTTTTTCGTTAGTTGCCAAAAATTCAAGGCTCAATGCAGGATTAGGAATTACTCGTGTGTATAAACTGACCAAGAAAGTTCAAGATGCCGTGAAAAGTCTTTCTTTTATTTGTGTACTCAAATTTTTAATTTAGCTTCTCAAAGCAAAAGCTCTAACTTAAACTATAGGAAAATAAGACTTCAAATCTTCCCGTGAGTGAACAAATTCCATTTCAATTTCCCGTGGTACTGATCGCCTTCACTTTGCTTTAAGTCATTTTTACTCTCCAGATTCTTTGCTTGAGATCTAATAATGCTAGCGCTATAAACGATTATAGAAAGCTTAAATAGGTTTGTTCGAGTTTTAAGTTTGGTTTGTGCTTTCGTGTGGATTGAGCTGGATTTTTAAAAATAGATGGAACTGCCGGCCATTTAATTGAAATTTTTACTCTTTGAAAATACTACAATGAAATACTTCTTTTCCCCCCAGGGATTTTCCTCTACTAGATTTCAATTTGACGGATTTGGGTAGACAAGAATAGGTTAGTCAAAATAGAAAAGTTTCACTATTCTATTTTCTATTACTTCAAATAAAAAATAAATAAATAAGAAAAAAAGGGGGGAAAAATAGAATAAAAAGGAAAAAAAAAAAAAAGAAAAGAAAAAAGAAAGAAAAAAGGTCACCCATCCAAGTGCAAAGCCTCCTCAAACGAGCTTGACTCAGTATCTTGAACGACAGCGATTTATCCACTGGACCACGGTTCCAGGTGAATCAGCATAACAATAGCCGTGAAAACAATGCACCGAATAGACTAGACTTTTTAACATTAAATTGTCAACCGATTCCGTGCGTGGCAGAGATGCAAGGGATTAGCCGATATGGTCCGGGGGCCGGCTGGTCTCTCCCCTGATGCTTCGGCTAGAACATTTTCTTGCGTAATTCGTACAACCAAGGGCAGAAGGATTTAATCGCCGTCAGGTCCGAAGTCCATACGCCGCCTCAGCTCTGCGGATGTCTCGGGGGTATGGCAAAGTAGAATCGTATTTTTTGAATTTCTTTTGGTGGGTTCAAATCCCATCTTATCCACACAAGATTTTTCTTTTTTTTTTTTAAATCCATTTTTTATAAGATTTAAATCTTCAACAATAAGGCAATCGTTTTTGAGAAAAAAGATCTATTCCTAGTCGGTTGCTTATAAGCCTGTATAAGTTCGATCAGACGTTATCAGTCATATGAGCAATATCGATCCGCGAAACTTGAGCTATGCTTTCTTAGTTTGCTGACAATACCATTTACTGCACTTGGATCTCTATATCACATGCCCGCAAAGGACTAGTGGCTGGTGCCGTGAACACTTCTGGGTACTGGATGATTCTGACTGAGAACATTGGAATATTTGATATTGTTGCGTCATCTATGGCGCAAAATCAAATTTACAAGTAATGTGACATAACGCAATACTATTTATTCTATAGGCTGAAAAAGGGCAGAACCTGCAATCATTTAAATGTTATGTAGAGAACACCATTCTAGTTTCCATGAAACATTCCATTTTCTTTTGGCTAACATTGCAAACTTCTTCAGCTGTACTACTCCTCTGTGCATGATACAGGCAACCCAGTGAACGCCTATAGAGCGTTCTGTTAACATACATAATAGTTATAACATTTTTTATCCAACGAAAGAAAATATAATTCAATAGTTCGTTAATGTTTCCTTGTGTGAACTATTTTGACAGGGTGTCACAAAGCATACTGATAATATATTGAACGACGTCGATCAGTTGTTAGATCACGTGATCAATCAGGTAGGCAAAGCCCTCTGTGTTCATTGGTGGATTTATTACTCATTACGCATACAGGTCCATTATGATGTAGGTCGGTGTATGCCCATCCATAACATGTACCATTCACTAACATCTTACTTATTACACATACAGGTCCGTTATGATGTAGGTCGCTGTAGGCCCATCCATAACATGTACCATTCATTAACGTTTTACTTATTACATATACAGGTCCGTTATGATGTAGGTCGCTGTAGGCCCATCCATGACGTGTACCATTCATTAACGTTTTACTTATTACATATACAGGTCCGTTTTGATGTAGGTCGCTGTAGGCCCGTCCATAACATGTACTCTTCAATCACATCCAATGTTTGTTCAGACTACTTTGGAAACCTTGTAAGTATTCCGCAACGGAACTTTTTTAGAGCAGTATTCTTAATAGTAGGAAACAGTACGAAGCCGTAATTACGCGTTGTGCTTGGATTAATTACAGCAAGACAATGAGAAGCCATTTCAATGTTACGGCAAGCTGTACTGTATACGAGCTGTGTAGCTGTCGTTATACCATCACTAAGAAACCCTGCTCTACGGCATGTTGTACGGTGTACGTGCTGTAAGTCAGTACCTTATGTTTGCCACTTATACCATAACCACTTTACGGTATCGCCGTACCGTGTCACGTAATGTAAGTCCAACAACTTACCTCATTAACATTGTGTCCCTTCTTTAGACCATCGTTGTGGCATTGTTTCTTAATGTCTAGGAATTGGTCCCAGTAGCTTAGGTTTTCTTACTGTTGCTTTATTACGGCCAACAGAAACGCATCGTGGATTGGTTTTGGGCTCTGTGCACTCTTCTCTTATTTGATCATTATCCTTACCTTACGTGCTGCCAAGCACTTCCGTAGATCTCACCAAAATGATGTTAGAGATTCAGGTTAGATCAGTAGTCCCCTTCACAGTTCCCTGAGCCATCTTGAAAGGTAGCCGTGCCTCTACATCGAGGGTACAGACGAACGGTGAGCTTGCAATGATAGATATATATGAATAATTGTCCAAGGTATTAAAAAAGGTCTCTATCATTGCAAGCTCGCCGTTCTTCGTGCTTCGATGCAAAGGCACAGCTACCTTTCAAGATGGCGTAGAGAGCTGTGAAGGGGACTATCAGCATCAAATACGAATGACAGCAGAGGAGTGTTTATTTAGCACTCGGATTGACTGACAAAATGATTTCAGACCACGTGTTTTTACTCTCCCGTGAGACTAAAATTCTTTGTTTGAGTCGTAGCCATATTCATGTGTTTTTTCATGTGCAACCGTTAAACAAAGTAATGATACTCAAGGGATTGACACATGGTCTGTATCGATAAAACATTAGGTGGAAAGTGTATTATGTAGACCCCTTGCATGTCACGTCAAAGCAGCTCGATCTGGGGGACAAAACAAAAGAATTCCAATCTCTCGTTTTGTCCCCTAGTTGCATTCCAGAGCGATGCAAGGGGTCTATAGCATTACTAACACGGCTAACTCACAGATCAAACCCTGAAACAACCTCTGGGCTGATCTAAGTCAGGGCACGGCTAACTGACAGATCGAACCCTGAAACAACCTCTGGGCTGATCTAAGTCAGGGCACGGCTAACTCACAGATAGAACCCGGAAACAATATAAGTCAGATATAAGTCAGGGCATGGGCTAATTAACTGGCAGATTGAACCCTGAAACAACCTCTGGGCTGATCTAAGTCAGGGCACGGCTAACTCACAGATAGAACCCGGAAACAATATAAGTCAGATATAAGTCAGGGCATGGCTAATTAACTGGCAGATTGAACCCTGAAACAACCTCTGGGCTGATCTAAGTCAGGGTATGGCTAACACACAGATTGAAGCCTGAATCGAAACAACTCTGGGCATGACACGGGCTAACACACAGATCGAACACGTGGAAACTACTAAAGTAATCTTGTTCTAACTGATTCATTTATCGTGGTTTAGGTCATGTACGGTACCGATCGTGTACAAAATGGCAACTTCTATCTAACCATCCTTCTCCTACTAAAACCGTGTGTAAGCTGCTTTTAATAATTATAGTAATAGTAACAATTACAATCTTTTCAACCAATGTCTAATGTAGTATGATACAGGGGGGAAAAAATTGAGAAAATGGCCAGCATTTAGCTAATACTAGTTTACAACATAACACTTCAAATCTTACCCTGACGTCATCATCATTAAAACATATTGGAAAGACTAGAGACAGACATCACTCAATTAAAGAAATATTTTAACCAATCAAACGATTACTTTATGCAGAACCAGGAGACTATGTAGTCAAAGGGTTAATTTTGCCAACTTTTAAAATATAGCACCAACGGTGGTCTCATCGTGGTGACAATTGTAATGCTGTAAAAACCAAATTATGAGCCTAGCTTCCTGAACACAGCACGGCGGCGGCTTCTCTATTTACAATTACTCATTATTAATGACTCGCTTATTAAACTCGTTTAGTAATCGTTTAATATTCGTTTAATACTGTTTAATACTCGTGTAAAAACTCGTTTAGTACTCGTTTAAACTCGAGTAATACTCGTTAGTACGCGTTTAGTATCGTTTAATGCTTGCCGTTTTTATATCTCGACAGGACACCGTGGGACGAAACGTCGCAGATGCAGTGGGAGTAAGGTTTCGAAATGAATGAGCCAAAAATCAGCTGATCTGGGACATGATGGTACAAGGAAAACACTTCCAAGTTTTTTGAATGTAAATATGGCGGACGTGATTGTCCTTTTCATTTGACGTCATAACCCGCCATGTGTTGACTTGAACAAAAGATTTGGTATTGGGTTATTTTGTCATGTCATCCAACCACATGCGGCCAGTCTGTACGTAGTTACCATGTGATTTGCGTGCCCCATTTCAGTTAGAAGGGGAGAAGTACAGCAGCTGATTCGATCACTTCCAAAAGGATAATTTCGTACTAAACTTGAATATCACAGTCGGGATTGCATTGCAGACAGAGGTTTGAAATGTTGTTAAAGTATGGCTACAGAGGCCTCTTCGTGTTCAATACAAACATGTTTTGATTACATATAAAGTCATTTTAAAAAGTTTGGAACGGTTGCAAACGATTGATAACCTGACAGAAAGGGGTCGGTATTCGAGATCAACCGCGTTAAAGCTACTGAATA
>NW_028292579.1:20296720-20331674 GCF_029948245.1 Actinia tenebrosa
TGATATGATCAGAAGCCGAGTTGCATTTTTATTGTCACTGAATAAGAATTCCTTATTCCCGATGTATCTATGAATATTTTTACGAATTGACCCCAACCACCCCCTGTTGGGATGGATTCCGAAAAATAAAAATGGCACCTGGCGTTTATTTTGCCAGAAACCCACTGAGGAATCTCGCGCGAACACCCAAAGCTATCCCCGGGGGTTTTTTTGCCATTTTGGGACTTACGAGGGGCTTTTGCCTCCGCGCCAAGCCCTCTAGTACATACAATATATCTTTCTTACGGACCCCACCAGAGGGTGACTCCGTACAGCGTCCGAGACACCCCCTGACTTCCAGCTTTTCCAATCGCGAAACCCCCATCGCGTGCGTTAATCGCCTTTCCTTACCCCTGCCCTCCCCCAACGGTTGCTGTGATGGGGTAGGCTTTTTTTTCCTTCGACACCAACCGGTCCATAATGCGTCTACAGCGCGGCCTCGAACTCGGGCTTAGGCCTCCCCACCCCAAATCCACGCATCACAAGCGAACGGCCAGACCCTCTTGACTCTTGATAGTAATGTGAAAATTATTATATTTATTCTTACACTCTGAATTTTGCATATTTTCCTTCCTAGACTGACGTTTCGATATTAATAGAAATCCCTTCACGCTCTTTTCGAAGCAGATGTTACTGAAGCACGTTCTTGAGCTCTCTTTCCTTCTTGGTAGATCTTTTTTATTTGCGAGATCGCTCGGAAGATCTTTTCGACTGTTTTTTATTTCTTATGTCACGCTTTAAAATTTCTCGTACTTTTCCTCTTCAGCCTACCTCACGAGAATTCTCGTTCCCGTCTATCTTCTGTCGCACGCAAAGCCTTTGAGACAGGTGCAGTATGTTTTACTTTATTGCACCTTGACCTAGCTAGTGTAGTTTCATGCTTGGATATTTTGCTTGACACACTTTTTTCATAATACCCTAGCACAGCCGCAATAATACCACGTCTTCCCCAACGCTGGGCAAGGAAACTCCTAACAATTATCCCCGTTCCAGTAAGCGAATTATCGAAACGCCGGAGCCCCTGTTAACCACTATCCACAACAATATGGACCTCTTAAGTTGATCGAAGATCTTATGTAGCGTACCCCGGGCTCTGACGATTACGTTTCGAAACGTGTTTCATAGTTGTTTTGTCTGCCCTTCCAAGTAAGACAGATTAAGTTTTGCGTTAATCAGACCTAACGTTTTTTTCAATTTTCATGCGTTTAATTCAAATTTATTCGTAGGATTTACCTTATGAAGTTTCAGGATAATGTAGGCGCTGCATGGTATACGGCAACCATTATATTACTGTACTGCCTCTTTTGGTAACTGATTTGATGAGCTTCCACATCACGACACCCGGATTACTGGCATTGGCTAGCATTTAAGGAAGATGTTTCCACATGCAGACCCAGTAAGTTCGAAAAGAAGACCCGATGGTATTAATACTATAACGGCTCTAGGATGTACAGCAACGAGGATTTGAAGCCTACGCTGGTTAATCGAATAGACGATCAACTGAAGCATTCGCCAATGCATAAGCCAACGCCAGCGCCAACGCATGTTGAACCCAGTTGGTCGAAGGAATTATTGCTGGGTACCAGTACTTATCCGATACCCGCAGTTTCATTTGATAAACACCCCAAGCTTGGACCTAACGCTGAACATGCGGATTTCTAACAAGCATTCCTTTCCGTTAAAGGTGCGGGATATCTTCGAAGACGTACCCATTATTCATACCACCGCTAAGGAATCTCATGAATGGTTAAGTGGTCCTAACATGCGTTATTGGCCGCAGCAACTAAACTTTGCAGTTTGGTGTGCCACTAGCGGCTGTGGTGTAGCGCAAGCTTGATGAAGAATTCAATATTTATGTTTCATTTTCACTTCACGGTTAGAAGAATACTGCATGAAATGGGTGTTATTGCGCTGCCGGGAGATGCCACGTTTTATCCAAGGGATAATAAATACAGCGTGCCGGCTTATGATAGACTTTGTAAGGAGTTCGGTGTTGTAGGGAAGGATTTAGATGTACTGCAGGTGCTAACGATGGCTTGGGGCATATTTGGGCTTATTGGGGGATTGGTGGACACGAGCTAAGTGATAAGGAAGTTCATGCATTGAATCTACGAAGGAACACTGGGTATCACAAAGAAACTCACGACAGTAGCACCTTCTTTGAACCAAACGCTAAGACCACTAAGGAAGTTAGAGACGGACCTTTGTTCAAAGACGAGGGCGGTAAGTATGCAGGGGCTAATCCACTGATTATCAAAATTACCAACGACGAGCAAACGAAGCAATATCTTAATTTCATACCCACAGAAGGTAAAGGACTAACCAAAGCCGGCCTTGCCCGTTTAAACCGCAGCATAGAAGCTTACGTGTATTCCATCCTTGGAGCTCAGGTAAACACCCGATCCAGCATAATCGGAAATACGGGCGCCGCAGAAGAGACGCGAGCCGAAGCCTTGATCTTATTTGAAAGTTCAATCTTGGAGGGTGACATTAGCAAGGGCGTACAGCGTTACCAACTAGCTATACAAAATTCTAAGGCAAGGTTGGACTATGCAGTAGCCCCGGGTTGTTGGTTAATGCCTAGTAATTTATCTATAAATACTGGTTCTGTAGTAGGATACAACAACAAACTGCAGCGAGCTACTAAGGATATGAAGTTTGGGGTGAACGACGTGAACTCTGACACTCTTAGGAACATTCCTCACTTCGTAGAGAAGCCAAAAAAGTCACACGAAACGAAGCTACCCACAGTTAAGAAACCATCAAAGAAGGTCCTACCTGCGATACCTGAGGAATATGACCATAACTTATTAAAAGCCGGTCTAGCAGCTGCATGCATTGGTCTGAGTTATTATATATGGCGATGAACAACCCCTACATGGCTGGAGTAGATTGTGTTTATACGACTTACAAAGGTGAGAAAAGATACACCCAGAGCTCTTGGGTTGATGTCACGGGGATGTCCGTGAATTTGAACTACTCGGGAAAGAAGTTGATCCTTTGTAGTATTTGCATTGGCGCAAGTAGTCATGCCAACGTAGGATTTCGTTTCTGCGACGACAATGGAGTATTACAGCCTATGCGCGTAAAAGATGATAACAGGGAGCCTACGCATTTCTCCGTAGAGCCCAACCCCAGCAGCCTTGAAAATCTATCGGTTTGGACTTTTCATATGGTTGCCGATTGTCATGGGAAGGTAAAGCTGCAGATAAGAGTAGACGATACGGGGAGGGTTACGATAAATAGCATAGATGATAAAAGAGATTACGTTTATAATCACAAAACTATTAGCGCCCTTACGGTAGTTAGCCTTTAAATATATGAATAACCCACATGTAAAGGAAGATTCGTTTTTTCATTATTTAGAGGAGGAGAAGTACTCTGACGATAGCTGGCATGATACCAACCTGCAGGTGAAGGTTGGAGGTCTTGGTATTATCATATGCACTATTAACATTAGTGCGTGGAATGATTGCAATGTTGGGTTTAGAATCCTTGATGAGAATGACCACCCACTACTACCCTACAGGAAAAAAAAAAATAAGAGGCATTTAACCCACTTCACTTTTGAGCCCACGACCACGAGCTTGGAGAACCTAACACCGGTGACTTTTCACATAATAGCTAATTGTCAACATGCGAGGCTTCAAATTCGTCCAAGCGACACAAGGAGAACCTATTCGGGTATTGTTGGGATAAATACCACCTATCCGACAGCTGGCTCCCCGGTGGATGCTACCTGGAGTCATAAGACCATTAGTACTATGACTTTCATACCTTTAGTTTCGCATTATCAAGGCGGCGCGAATACTATCTTTACTTATCCCCAGTCGAGGACACCTCGGATTCCCGACGACGATAAGCCACCAGTAACGTACCCAGATAAGATTAAACCTTCATCTTCTTCAAGAGTACCACCCCAATAGCTACTACTAATATCCAAATGTTATTCCCCACGAACTTCAATAGTTCTCCGCCGGCCCTAAGTGCCAAGGAAACAACTGAACCCAGCAGCCCAGGCAAACCGGCTGCCATCTTTTTTCCTAAGGCCGTTAGTCCATTACCTAATTTTTTTACGCCTGCGCCTGTAGCCTTAAGCGCGGATAGGATAACTCCTACTACGCTCGAAATAGCGACCGCGAATGCCAGTGGAATACCATACTTCAAAAGGGCTCTTTTTACCTTTTCCTTGGTGGTAAGCCCCAATTCTCTTTCCAGGTTTTCCTTTTGCGCATGTAATTCTGCAAGGCGCTCCTGAAGGGTTTCTACTTCCTTTTGGGCTGCTTCCCTTTCCTCTTCGGGGCGAGTTTGATCTGCAACTATTTCCTGCTGCCGCTCTATTTGTCCCTCCAGGTCTTCGATAGCCTGATCTCTTTGCCGGATTTGCTCTTCTTTAGCATTGATTTCGGCAACCAACTGCCGCCGTTCCTCTAAAGAGGCAGCTATGGTGGTACGTAAGTTCTTAGCTTCTTCCTTGTTTATGTCTAGGTCTTGCAAGGCAAGTTCGAAGGCCTTTTGGGCTTGGTCCCTATCACGTAGGGCTTTGTTTCTTTGTTCTCTCATTTCTATTATGCGTTGATTCTTGTCGTCAACTTCTCTCTTTTGAGCATCAAGGAGTAGTCGGTTTTGTCGCATATAATCTGCTTCCCTTTCTTCCAACGTTTCTTGTAGTCCCTCAACGCGCTTTTCTAGCGCGACCTTTTCATTCAGGGTTTCCAACCTTTCTAACATGCTTCTAGTGGCACGCTGGAAGCCTTTTAATCTTGAGACGTCACCCCTAACTTCACCATCTTTATCAAAGAGGGGTTGTGGTTTCGTCCAGCGGTCTTTGTCAGGATATCTCAGGTCCTGGACGCTTATGAGGACTTTGTTTCCGCGTTCTGTGAGCCTTACGTCGTCAGCATCGAAACGGGAATAACGCTCATTTAGCTCTTGCATTGCCCACTCTACAGTTTCCCGCGCGGTTGCTCCGCCCATGTTTTGAAGCTCCAAGTATTCAGGGATGGGTTTGCCGTGGTGTCTTGATTGCCACATGCGATTTAAGGCGGCCTTGGCGCTTTTCCATCTACTACCATATTTATCGTGTAAGGCTGCGTCGTAGATTAAGGGGTCGGTTTCCAGGCCTTTAGTCCATGCGTCGTATTCTTCGTCGTTAATATCGACTTGACCTTCTTCAGTGGTGGGATCAAAATCTGTTCCTTCTACTTCCATTATATATGATAAGCTCAAAGTTAAACCCCAATATATTACCTAAGCAGGTTGGCGGACTGAAAGCAGAACGCACCTTTCACCGGGTCACCTTTACCCCCAGCAGCGCTAAACCTGGAGAAACGCTGTACGTAGGTGTTCCCCGACTAACAGATAACCTAGTATTAGTTCCTGGTACCTTGGCGTTAAGGTTTGATTTGACGGTGCAACCTACCGTCGCAGATGAAAGGATTATCGTTAACAATCTTGGTCGCAACATTGTTTCAAAGATGCGAGTAAAGTTTGCCGGGGAATCCCTCTTAGACTTAAACAACTATGACCTATACACCACTTACAAAGATCTGTGGTTGACTGCATTCGAAAGGGCACAAAAGATAGAGCAGGGTATTGGTAGCACAATCTTACGTAAGGTTAGGACTCCCACAAAGACACAACCTACTGACGGCAGCGGAGAAACCGCAGTGGCAGATGCAAAGGCCATTAAGACAGCCTATGGTACTAAATACGTAATACCATTGGACTTTGAGGCTATTACCAGCCACGGAGTTTATTATCCTAGACAGTTGAGTGAGTTGCAGTTTGAAGTGACCTTAGCCAACATAACTAACATCATTGGCGGGTTAAGCACTGCGTTGTCGGGAAGTATTCCTCCATATGCCATTACCAACCTGGAATTGCAGTATGAAACCATACATTCCGAAGATTTAGCACGCAGCGCTGGCATGGAATACAGCTCCGGAAAGGCTTTCTTGTACGACCACGCGGTAATGTACAAAACCTTTAGTTTCCTGGATAAGACAGACGCGGTAATTACTCAGAGCATTAATTTACCACGTCGTAGTCTTACAGGGCTGATGTTGGTATTTATCAAACCTTATGAAGCCGGTAAGCGCGACTCTGAAGCCTTTCATAACCCCAACATCACCAACGTCGGGATTAGCATCAATGGAGTTCCAAATAAGGTGTATTCGCAGGGAATGAAGCCCTCAGACATCTACAGGGAAATAAAAAGAAAGTTTGGGGATCAAGTTGCACCCGGCGAGTTCTTTACCGATAAGTATGCATTGTGGATTGACATGCGAACCACCAACGACGAGGATTTACATGGGCAGGGATTGCGTCTGGTAAATACCCAGGACGGCATTACCCTGGAAATCAAGCGTGACTTAAACACTAGTGCAGGCGACTCAGACAAGATCAACGCATACGTCTTTGTGGTCTCTGACGCGCAACTGAGCGTAGAAATGAATCAGCTAAAGAGTGTTGCATATTGATTCGCGCGCTGCGCTCCCTCATCCAAGAAAGGATAAAAATATCCCTTACGTATATAATGCTTCGCGTATTCAAAAACAACAACACCAAACTGCAATGCATAGTGCAAGGCGATAAACTTTATTTCAAAGCAAAGTCCGTGGCGTTGGCGTTGGGTTACGTAAATTCCAGAAAAGCGGCGTCTGATCACGTATCAGAGGAAAATAAGGTACTTCTCGGGTCTTTAAAGGGTGTAACTCAGCGTGACACCCTTAACGCACAGCCCAATGCCGTGTATTTGACGGAGGAAGGTCTTTACGAATTGATATTCGGATCTGAAAAGGCTGAGGCTAAAAAGTTCAGGAAATGGGTGTTAGGCGATGCTCTCCCTACCCTCAGGAAAACAGGTAAGTATGAAATAGAGCGGCGCTTTGACGGTCCTAATAAGTTAATATTCAAAATAGAAAATGAATTTGACCTGCATAAGAAGGTCGTAAACTACATACGCCGATTCCACCCTATCCTACTGCTGACACCAGGTCTTGGAGAACTACAGGACTCAGCTAGCAAAAGAATAGTATGTTGGCAGAAAGGTTACCAGGCAGGTCAGCCTGACATCTTAGTTCTCAATGCACATAAAAAATATAATGGGTTATGCTTGGAGTTGAAGACACCTAAGGGTAACGGCGTATTATCCTCAAAACAAGAGGCATTACTCGCACAATACGAAGCAAATGGTTACCTAACTATGGTGTGCAATGATTACGACCTTATATGTAGGGAGATCGACGCCTATGCTGCCGGTATTCGCATCCCTTGTCCTTGGTGTGTTAAGTCCTTCAAATCCCAAAATACTTTACATACACACCAAAGAATATTTCATAGATATAATGATAGTTGAACAGACACACTGGCGTGAATTAGTCCAAGGCATTTCATACAGAATAAAAAATTATGTTGTGTTCGAAGACATTAGCCGTTTAAGGTTGGTCTTGGAACACGACGGTAAAGAGTGCACACTGTGGGCACCCGACTGCGTGCGGTATGTCCTTCAAGGTGAGGAATTCACACACATACGCAGCTATGGTAAGGTCAACGGTCGATGGAAGTTCGACGTTGAAAGGAAGGTAGATGCTAATCCTCTGTGCGATTAGAAGTCATCCTCATGGGCGGTTAAGTATTGGTCTGCTACGGCGGACCTCATTTTTTCTGTTATGTGGTAAGCGGATACGGTAATTAAGACGCCTCCTACGAATGCTGCGATTTGAGGTATCATATA
Source organism: Actinia tenebrosa (assembly GCF_029948245.1). Taxonomy (NCBI): domain Eukaryota; kingdom Metazoa; phylum Cnidaria; class Anthozoa; order Actiniaria; family Actiniidae; genus Actinia; species Actinia tenebrosa. Next base: position 20,304,498 of record NW_028292579.1, read on the forward strand.
TCTTTATCATTTTTCCAAGCCTTTCGTACCGCCAGGTAATGGTCTAAAGGACGTGGTCCGTCGTATAGACAGCACCAAATATGTTGTCCGCTCCGTTGACAGCCACAGCGATCGCAAATAGCCTCCCAGTGTTCCCTGTCCTCCCATTTAACGCCCTCAACGTCGTCAAAGCCTACAAAGGTTTGGTCAATTTCCTTCTTACGTTTTGTCAGCGCCCGGGAGGTTTCAAGGGGACAACAGCGTTCGGCTATGTCACCGTGGGTTTCGCAGGCAATACCTTCTAGGTGGTAACGGCGGCAGCGGTACTTATGCCAGTTCTCTTCAAAGAAGGGCTCATCACAGCGGCGGCAGTAGTTATTTAGACAGACTTTGTTGTCGCGGTGATATTGTAAGGCTTGGAGGGTGGACAGCTTTTGACCGCAGTCACCGCAAAGGGTGCTTATGGGACGGTATCGCAGTCGCTCCATATACATACCTTACAGATCCTCTTTGTGAACTAAAGTTCTTTGTGTTTTAGGATCTGTGGGACACCAATGCCCAACAAAGGATCCTTCGGGGAATACCTTATTACAATGAGGACAGGTGTATTTTTTCTCCTCACGAATTATGCAGTCGGCAGGTAGTTCACATGTAATGCAGTCCATATATTGAAAGGGTAACTAGAATTCCTTCCAGGCTCCTGCGCCTTAACTTTGATGTAAGGAGATCTTAATAATATCTTATTATTCTTTCTTAGGATACGTTACGTAAAGACTTATCTTAGGGTCCTTCATATTATCCTCTTTTTATTTATTATATTAAGTAATGTTAATAAGATATCATTAAAGAATAATAAGGTATCATTAAAACTAAAGGCCCTAAGAATATTAGCCTAATAACATTCAAAACATTAAGAAATAATACCCTATCATTAAAACTAAAGGCCTTAAGAATATAAGCCTGATAACATTCGAAACATTAAGAAATAATGACATTAAAACTAAAGGCCTTAAGAGACCCTACCCTATCAGCAACAACGAAGTAGGATCATTAATAAGGCATAAAGAACACCCTACTATAATGACGTGCAACGATTGCAACAAACGATTCAGTTCCTTACAGCGACTTAACTATCACACCGAAAACAAGGTCTGCTTTAAGCAACGCGCAGCAACGACATGCGAACATTGCAATAAGACCTTTACGACCAGCCAAGCTCGTTCCTACCACGTCAAAAACAAGGTATGCTTTAAGCAACGCGCGACAGAAACGACATGCGAACATTGCAATAAGACCTTTGCTACCGCGCAAGCTTGTTCCTACCACGTCAAAAACAAAGTCTGTCGCCGAAACAACGCACACAACCTTACTTGCGAAGAATGCAACAAGGTACTAAGCTCTTCTCAAGCACTAGCATACCACATGGAACACAGAGTCTGCCTCAAATCTCTTTGCAAAAGCTGCAACGCATCCTTTGAAGATGCCTGGCACAAATACAGATGTAAACGATACGACCTTTCAGAAGTCGTCTGCGAAGAGCATGGCGACGTAGCAGAACGTTGTTGTCCAGTCGACACGGTAAGGCAATTAAACAACCAGAAAAAAGAAATAGACGACCTCTTTGTGAACTTCGACGTCACATTCGAAAAGGTCGCCTGGGAGAACGTAAACTACTGGAACGACACTTGCGATAAGTGTGGCTGCGTCAGGAAGGAACAACACTTGTGGCAGTGCTTATACGATCCATCACAAGCACGTACTTTCAGTTGCTATGCTGAAATGCGTATGAAAGATGCGCTGCTACAGAAGGCGGAAATGCTACGCCAGCAACGACGATGAGGTTCTATGGAGGATATTGAATGAAGTCCTTAACGGACTCCGCAGCCCAACCCACTATCGTTAAGACCGCACCAAACCGTTCTGCACGCTTCAGACTACACATTTCATCATACAATTCCTGCACACGCTCTTTTAACCGATCTATCTCTTCCCTTTGCATTTCTATGGTGTCTTTTTTATCCTTTGCATCGGCGGTAATCCTTATTACTGCTTCCACTGGTTCCATCTATATATATGAATCCAGATCACATACCTTGTAACGCTCTGATAGTAGGACCCACCGGCTGCGGAAAGACCCAGTTCATCGTGGAGCAGCTATTAGGACCCTTTAGATACCGCTTCGACTACATAGTGTTATTATGCCCCACCTACGTGAATAACCGCACCTGGGAAGGCATAGGAGTGAAAGATGACGACTTCTTTGTGGACATATTGGACCCTAACGAGTTATCCAGCCATTTGAAGTTTTGGCACAAACAATTCCCTAAAGATACACAGACTTTACTCATACTGGATGACATTGCCTGCGGGGACGACGTAAAAAGACGCACTTCCGAATTAGTGAAGCTCGCCTTCAGCGGCAGACATGACAACATTAGCGTTTGGTTGCTCTCGCAGCAGCTTACCAGTGTCTCTAAACCCTTCAGGGAAAACATAGGCTCCCTGGTCGTATTTTATACACCCAGTAAGTCTGACCTGGAAACCATCTTAAGCGACTACGGCGGTGAGATATCCAAGGAACAGTTGCATGAATACATGCGGCATTTAAAGACGCATCAACATTCCAAAATGATATTCACTTTAAGGTTTCCTTATGACATTAACATATATGGAGATTGAGCAGCTCTTAGATGAAGTCCCCACACAGTTAGACGAAAGTAACCTCAAGGAACGACTCAACATCCTTGTGTCTTCGGGGAAGTGTAAAGAAATGATAGGCAAGGAACTTACCCATGAGCAAGTTAACAAGTTGTCAGAAGATGAAGTCAAAAAGTTCCATAAGAGGTACGAGGCTGCCCTTGCAAGTAAGACCACGGACGCCGTCGCAGACTCCGCTATCCGACTTGCGACTAAATTACTTGGACTTGCACTGCCCATAGACGATGTGGAGCAACTGCGGAAGGACATAAGAGATGACTATGTCATATCCCAAGAACTTAAGATAACCTGCGGCTGGTTGTCTTTGAAGTGCGGTAAGTTAATGGCAGTCGCCTCTGCGGCACTTCACGTAGCTCAGCACGTTGACTTGAAAGAGGTACTAGGTTCCTTTGGAACATCTTGGAAGGACTTCAAGAAGGACAGAGAAGTCGAAAAGGTCTTCCAGGTCGCACTTGCTGATGATCAAGTCACCTCAAGTACTTAATCAAGTCATTGTCAAGTCGTCTTAAGTACTTAGTCAAGTACTTAGTCAAGTCGTCCTTAAGTACTTAGTCAAGTCATCTTAAGTACTTAGTCAAGTCATCTTAAGTACTTAATTAAGTCATCCTTAAGTACTTAGTCAAGTCATCTTAAGTACTTAATTAAGTCATTGTCAAGTCATTGTCAAGTCATCGTCAAGTTACTTGTCAAGTCCTTCAAGTCCTTAGATATAAGATGAGTGGCACCGAAGAACAACCTCAGGAGGAGCAGAAGATTACCAAGCCTAAATCTGCAGGCAGAGTTGCCGCGGGAAAGAAGCTCGCGGAGATGAACAGAAAGAATAAAGCCAAAAAAGAAGAAAAGGTGGAGGACGAAAGCGAATCCTTTTGGAATCCCGGCTATGTCATCGGCGCGTTAGGAATTGCTATAGCAGCAGGCAGCTTTTACTTACAATGGCGGAATATGAAGCCAGAAGTAAAGTGGGAGGCCCCAACATATCACGCACCTGTGGAGGTCAGAAAAAACAAAATCCCTGAAATGGAATGACCTTCTCGCTTTGTAATATAATGTCGACTGCATTGTTGAAAACTGTTGAAGAGGCAGCTATCATTACCTCTATTGTTGCGGGTATTGGTTGGGTAGGTAAGAAAGTGCTCAAAGAAGACTTTACTGAAGACCCAAGCAAGAGCTTCGCTAATTTCGCTAAAATGACCGCTGCCGTTGGCGGGGCTATCTTGCTAAAGGATTACCTACGAAAGGAAAAGTACCTGCCTAACATATAATGGTTAGCTTAGTCGCAGGTGGAGTTATTGCAGCTTTAGCATTTACAGGAGCTAATTATGGCGGTAGATATCTGGATAAATTAGTTAGCGGTGATAAAAACGCAGAATCTAACGCCGAAAGAAAAAGGCACGACTTAGCGCTGGAAAAATATCAGCGGGACGTGGCGGCTTGGAATAAAAAAAGACAAGCCTACAGGGATTGGTTGGATAAGAATTACCAAGACAAAATGCAGGCGGATAAGAACTTCGAAAACACAGACTACGCCTTCAAACTTTATTCGCAGGCGCACCCAACAGTGGTGTTAAAGAAGCCTGACTTTAAGAATTACTACCAGCCTTCTAAGAAACAAAAAAATAGTGAGTTGGTCTTCGTAGGAGTCGCAGGGCTGGCAGGAGGCGTGGCCTTGGCGTATCTAATATAATGATCGTCTTTTTGGAAAGCGACAAGAATGACTTTACCACTTATCTGAATCCTCCCATCCGCGCGGAAAGGGTTCGGTTGGTTAGTTGCTCTTTGTACAATTCTTGGTATAATTTAATTGATGGCTTTGTCGTTGACAATGCCGCCAAACCAAAAATACCAGATTCCCAATACACACCTATAACACTGGCTAAGGAGCTAGCAAAGCATGGATATACTCTTACCACAGGATTACCCCATGAAATGACATTTAAGAAAAATAATGGAAGCGCTAATTTAAAAGGCAGTTCATTGGTAGAACTCCTGGGTCTTACTAGTACCACGATAAATAGCGGCAGTACATATGATGTAAAATGGAAAGTTGCATCCTCTTACGAAGTCTATTGCGATTTAGTCCATAGTTACAACAATGGAGAAAAGTCTTCTCTTATGTCCAAGTTTCTACCCAAAGGTAATCCATTTGACCTGGTAGAATACACTCCCATTTCTTTAAGCTATGATTTGTCTAATTTGGTAGAAAGCATAAACATCACCATTAAAGTGGACGGAAAGACGGTGGATTTTAACGGACGTAAGATCAATCTTGTTTTGGAATTCATATAATGGGCCGCGTAGAGGACAAACTTAAAAGGATTTACTATGGGCCTGAAGGCTATTGGAAAGGAGCGTCGGCCATCAAGAAACTCGCGACCGCGGCCAGGGTATCAGAAGAAACGGCTAAGAACTGGCTAAGAAAACAAACCCTCTGGCAGGTTTATCTTCCCGTGCCCAAGTACATTCCCAGGCCCAGCTTTACCGTAAATACCCCTAATGAAGTTCATCAGGCGGATTTGCTCTTCTTACCGCACGACAAGGTGAGAAAGAAGACCTATAGGTACGCTTTGACCGTAGTTGATATCGCAAGCAGATACAAGGACGCCGAACCCATAACCAGCAAGGATTCTGGGGAAGTCGCAGAAGCCCTAGGTAGGATTTATAAGCGCGTCTTGAAATGGCCTAAGCTGTTGCAAGTGGATGCGGGAACGGAGTTCATGGGCGTGGTTACTAAGACCCTGAAAGACCACGACACTAAAATTAGGAGAGCCAAAGCTGAGTACCACAGGGGTCAGAGCATCGTCGAAAGATTTAATAAAACCTTGGCTGAGCGTCTCTTTGGATACCAGTATTGGAAAGAGCTGGAAGATCCCTCCAAACGCAACAGGGAATGGACTCAGAGGCTCCCCCAGGTCGTCGCGGCTTTGAACAACGAGGCGGCCAGGGCTACGGGAATGAAACCCAAAGATGCCATAAAAAAGAAACACGTGGAACACAAGTCCTTCGTCAGAAGTTCAAGGGCGGTCTTCCCCCAGGAAAAGAAATTAGGTGATGTCACGGTTCGATATCTCTATGAGCCGGGTGAATTAGAAGGAGGATCCAAAAGAGCTACGGATCCTAATTGGTCTTTGGAAACTTACCAGATCCGAAGTGCGATAGCTAAGAAGGGTCAGCCCATCTTGTATTATCTTTATGATGGTCCCACTCGTGGGTTCGTCATGGAAGAACTGCTTATCGTGTGATGTCCGAATGCTATCGTATGAATACCATCATCACACATCCACCTCTTACCGTCAAATGCAGACAGTGACACCTTCTCCTGCGTGACGTTATGTATCTGATGACCATAGCTGCGCAGGCTGTTCATCTTATGTCGCTGTTCCTTACGCGTACGCAGTACCTTCAAGTAGGACTCGTGCGTAATGTCCTTCTTAACCACGTATTTTTTTACGCCTTTGGCTTTCTTTTCTACACCGTCCAGCTTTAGCACGCTGTACATCTTAGGTTTCAGACCCACGTATTCCACGATGGGTTTTCCTTTCATCTCATCCTTCATTTTTCCGATTACTTTCTTGTTTTTAGGGGAGTAAAGAAAGTGGTCGCGTGGGTAATCACTGGTGTCGTATTCATCGATGTCGGGAACACAGTCTTCGTAAATGTCTTCCGTCTGCACCTCTAGTATCAAGGAATCGGTGTCGGTGTATAAGAGGCGGCACTTATCGCCGTATTTCGGTTTTAGCTTGTCGTAGTAAAACTCATACATGAGCAGCTTTGATAGGTCTAACACTGTAAACCCCGTGTATACGGGTTTATTCAGGAATAGATTCGCTTTCTTCATGTGAATCACGTAGAAGTTTAACATTTCTACGTATCTAACGAATCCAGGCTGTGATACGTATGCTTCTGCTTCCTCTCTGGTGCTGGCTATCTTTATGCTTACGCGCTTGCGGATGTTCTCCATTGTCTTACCAAATACGCTATTGTTCATTAGTTTAAACAGGTTCTTTTCGAAGTCATTCTTTGCCTGCGTACGCTTTTGTGTGTTAAAGTCAATGTAGGAGCGCATCCATGGTTCCTGCGTGAACTTCAAAACGCGATGGATCTTCTTCACGCGTAAGCCGTGGCGCACATAGAACTGCAGGTTGCGGTAATGCACCGCGTACTTTCGCTTGTCCATCAGGTTCATCGTTAGCTTCCTGTAGGGTTTGTAGCCAGGGCACATTTCCCTCTGCAGCGGACTCAGCTGCTTAAATGGTATTTCTATTGCTTCTGGTGCTAATGGGAACTCATTGTGCGCGTCGTGCAAGTGCTCTGGGTATTCCAGGTCCACCTCCAGCACGTAACCTTTGTCGTCTTCTTTACCTACGTTTAGGTAAAACTCTATGGGCTTTATGTTGTCCCATTCGAAGTCGCGTACAGGTAAGTACTGCGACATTGCCCAACCGTAGAGGTTGTTTGCGTCTAAGTAGAAGATGTATGTGGTTGGCTTCTCCGGGTCGTACTCCACCGTGGGATTGTTCGCGCGGGCGTATCGTCTGCTGGGTCCGCAAACACCGCCGCGGATACCGTCTTCCATAAAGCGGTACATGTCGTATTCCGTTAGGAAATCCAGTTGCGCGTTTGTCTTCTTTAGAAGCGCACTCCAACTAAGTCCAGGAGCCGTGTAGAAGTTCGCTGGATCCAACCCGTAGTATTCCATTGCCATCTTTCGAAAGCTTTGGAAAACATCCGCGAGCAGCACTACGTCTGAACGTAGGTAGATGTCGTGGTAGTCTCCCATATTCTCACAGGAGTACTTTTCCCACACATCTAACGCATGCTGGTACTCCTCGTCCTTTATACCAGACTCGTTTAGGGTGCTGTAGAATCTCTCTTTGGGTGGTAGGGGCTCTTCGAATCGCTCCCAGGAATCCATGTATTCGTATGGGTAGACTCCTTTCCTTTCCGCGCCGTATTGACTGGAAATGGGGAACTCCGTGTTGTATTTAACCAAGTTTGCTAAGGAGTCCGCCATGAACTGCTGTGAGTCTAAGAACTTCAGCTTGCCTACAGTTACGGACATGTACCTTTCTTTGTTGTTGGGTATGCACTTTACTTCGGAGCCGTCTGTTCCTTGTAAAAGTAAGTGACTGTCGTAACCCCTTAAATTGTGAAAGAATACGGGTATTTCCATTTTTGGGTCTACTTTGAAGTTTATGTTGCATTTCCAATGAGCCGCTCCTCTGTATTTACCCGTGATGTGGCAGTGATCTCTAACCTTATCCACATAGAAATCCTCAACGAATGCTTTGTGGCAGTGAATGCAATGCGTGGAGGGCTTTCCCGGCTTCTCACCCTTCTTAGCATACTTCCCGCATTTAAAATGAGCTTCTCCTAAATACTTTCCATCTTCGTCCCACGCTTTCTTGGCTCGTCTTCCAAACTGGAGAAGCGTATGTTGGCAAATGTGGCATTTCTTTGCCTTGGTAAAAGCCTCCTGGTTTTCTTTGGTAAATACCATCTTCTTTGGGTGTCTTAATTGTTCTCTTATCTCTTCCTCCTCTTCTCGCAATGCTTCTAGAAACTCATTAGCTGCGTTCTTACCTCGGTAAATTACAGGAGGGTTAGCCTTACCGTCTGATCTGACTACTATGTAACCAAAGGAGCAAATCTCGTGTAATCCCACCTTATTCGTGGCACCACTTTTCTGCTCTTCCTTAGTTATCAACGCTTCAAAGTCTGCATATATCACGTAAGGCACCTGCATCTGCTTTTGATGGTCTGAGTAGGATAGGTTCTTATCTGTGGGCATCTGGATCCGTTGCGCCACTTCTTCGACTCCGCGACATATTTCATCGTGTTCCTTTAGAGCTTTAACGCTGGTAAAGGATAATAAGCAGCAATCGCAGAAGTATTTCTTACCTTTGTGTTTGGTGTGTCTGTAAAACAGTCTGCTAATATGTTTAACCCACGAATAATGTCCGCCGTGGTAGAAAAGGTGTATTCGTTCTCCTTTACTCTTTGACAACACTAGTGGTACTATCGTTTGGTCTCTGACTCCATAAACGTTAATTGCTAAATCGTTTATTTCCTCAAATATGGGGATGTCTATCAACTGCATGGGAAATTCCACACCATCCCACTCTAAATCGTCTGTGGGATACTTACTTGTCCTACAGGGATCCTTATCTACTGGATACAGCGCGGATCGTATTGCCCACATAAAGCAGCGGTTGTCGTCATTTTTTACGTTGACTATGGCTTTTTTCCTTTCTACCCACGTTGGTAGGGGCACGTAACTTCCTCCTCGTATTGGCACGTACCTTGCCATGCTAACCTCCATACCTTCTACCTCCTCCACTGTCCAACCTGATCCTTCTTTCGTGTAGTTAGACAGCGACTCCATTATTGCTTCTAAGGCTTCGCTGAGTGACTTATCCAGATTGGTGGACTCTAATATCACTAACGACTTTGATCGCAGCATTGCTGTCGTCGTTGCCTCATCTTTTGACAAACTTACTTCTACCATTATACTCGCTTTCAGGGCTCCTAATTCTTCTATGCCTTTTCGAAGCGTTCTCTTGACCTTCCTTTCTGACTGACGCCAAAACTGTCTAACATCAATCTCACCGTTACCGGGTATTGACACCGTTTCGAAATTGCTTTGGGATTCCATCTATATAATAGGAGATATCTTATACCTAATTCCAGACCCTTTTCAGATCGTCGTAGTCATACTCACAATCCTGACAATGCCAAAACAATTTAACCTTAGTCTCAAACTTCTCACCACATCCACAATCATAGCTGCTCATACATTTCGTCTTCATCTTTAAATGCTTCTTCAAGTCCACTTCTTTCTTAAAAGTTCTCTTACAATCTTCGCACTCCATATATAGACTAACATATCTTACATAGACGCGGGATGCGGGTAATCGCGGTACGAATCGAGGTGGGTACTTTAGACGGGTAATCCTCCGGTTGTCGTTGCGCTGGAACCCCCATCCCCTATACTACTAAAAAATAATTTTGTTTTAATTTGTTTTACTGAGAACCCTTGACTAGTTGTAACAGACTGTGTTGTAGATAATTTGATAATTAGGTAAATTTGAGAAAAATTAATCTGCAAATGGTTTAGTGAAACACTCTCCTAAATCTAATATCTGAGGCTAGAGGACTGGTAATCAAAAGTATTTTCTTGGTCATGTTAAATAACCAATCGATATGAATAAAATTATAGTAATAGTATTTGATATTTTGAGCTCTCATAAATATCGTTTTTTTTTTTTTTCAGGTAAAAAATTAATCTTAATCTTAATCCTATTAAATCATGCAAGCAATTCAAATATTATCTCATGGTTTCGAATACTTTTTTTAAAATCAATTACTTATGCCACAATATGTAGTTTTAAAATAAAACAAAAGTGTTAAAATTTTTACTGCCATTGCAGTGTGCTGAAAAGAGTTTTTGAATCAAGATGGTTTCAATCGTAAATGATGAACAAAATACTCCTACAAAAGTACTTGTGAAATAAACTTTATTGCAGGACTCAAAATAGCAGCTAATATGATAGCCCAAATTTATTGACCACAGGCAGATGAAGATAATTTTGAATATGAAATAAAGTGATAGATGGAATTTTAGTGGCCAAATGTAATTGAATTTGATGGACAAACATTTTACTATTTTGATTCCTACATATAACCAGTCCTCTAGCCAAGAACATTATTCTTTATAGTTTTCCAAACTTTCCTAAATTTGTTTTGAATTCCCTTATTTTTTTCATTGAACTTATTCTACTCCTAGGCCTAGGTAAACTTATATAGTTCTTTTAACTTCTTTTGAAAAAGCTATTTTTCTCCCTAAAGTTATGCTAAATATGTTTTTTTACCTAGGCCTAGGTAATTCCTATCTTTTTCTTAATATTTTGTTTTTCAAAATTCTAGGTAATGACAGGTTTGTAATTTTGAGGAAATTCTAACCTTTTTGCAAAATGCTTAGGTAATACTAGATATTTCGATCCCTCAATAATGCTTATTGAAATTGCTAAATTGCTAATTTTGTAAATTTTTCCCCTGAAATTCCTATTAAATATGTGGAATGTTGAAATCCAATCTATAAGCTATGTTACTCAATCTGGTTGCATGATATCCTTATCCATGATGGGTGATTACTGTCTTCTGTACTGATTGACTGGATCTTGATGGTGCTGCGTCATCTGACAAGGCTTTGCAGCACAACAGCGTGACATAACCTGGGGAAAAGACGAAGGGAGATAGTCAAAACCTATCTCATGTTTGTCTCATGAAATGTAAATGTAGTTTGCTTTTGCCATTCACTACCTATCACCCTCCCCCTGGAGATATTAGACTAGGTTCCAATCCTCATTCAGCCAAATTGACCATAGCAAACCCATAAATAGGGATAAAGGGAAATAGAGGGACTGCTTGCAGCCTTTACTCTCACATATCTAATAGCTCAACTTACTTGTCTGTCATATATGGATTGAACCAGAGCTTCACAGCATCACAAGACAATTGACTGACACTTGCTCTGATATCTGGTAAGCTGATGGAAAAATGAATAGATATGTTTAGACCACAGGTATAGTTTATATTTATATATATTTGATTATATATACTAGAGTACAAACACTATAAGTGTGTAACATAAATACCACTAAATACTGCTAAATTATGCTAATCCTATTGTTTTCTATTTTTAATTAGCACTATTTACTACTAAATAGTGCAAAGTGTTGCACACTTTTAGTGTTTGTACTCTAAACACTGAATATATGGGTGATATTCTTTTAGTCATTTATAAAATATTTTACACCTTGGAAACAGAGATTGGATGTAGTGAATTGTGGTTTACCCTACTATACCACTGAAGTCTGACACAAATATTATAGTTATTGTACTAAACACAGAACTTTAATGTACAGTACTGTACTCTGCTGTAACCTACTATACTACTATAGGTTTAAAACACATTTCAGTCATTGTACTCAACACTGAACTTCAATGTACAATACTGTTGTAATCAATTATATACAGCAAAATTAAAGATTCACATACCTGATAATCAGTGATGATCTGTTCCTTGGAACATTGTAAGGGAATCATCTAGGAGCAACACCCTTTACCACAGGGTTACCAATATGGTTTAAACACCTTGATAATCAGGTCAATACTCGTACAGCAACAAGGTGAGTACATTTTGTTATAAAGGTCAAAGGGTCATCTCCAGGTTACCACATTAATTAACATCTTGATATTTTTGATACTCATACAGCAACAAGGTCAGTCCATATTCTTATGAAGGTCACAGGGTCATCACCAGGTTACCATATCATTAATCAGGTCACAATACTCATACATAAGGTAAGTCCAAAGTGTTATCAAAGTCTTTTTGTTTCTCGTTTCAGTGCAGTGAATCCATTATAAGCGATTGATACTGAACTTTTCCATGGATAGCTTGCTGGTTGGCGTGTATATACTGGTTTGAGAAAAGGTGCAGTATGGCTATCAGACTCAGATATCAGGTATCAACAGCCGCCATCTTGTTACGGGCTCATTGGACAATATGATGGAAAATATTTCGTGTACTTTGTATTTTCATAACTGCAAAACAAGAACACACAGTCATTAGAACACTTTTTACGATTTTTTCTGTTTTAACGAAGAAGAGGTGCTTTGAAATCAAGTTTCATGTAACGTTAAAAACCAAATTCTTCAAATAAGTAAAAACTGAAAATATACACGAGCTAAGCTTACAAAATGTTCAAAACTTTCTAAAATCGGATATTTACGATGAATCTAATTGTTTCTGGTAAGAAGAAGTTGAATTTTCAGGATTTAAAGTTAACACGTGTAATGGCGGACGAAACCGACGAGTCGAACATTCGAAATCTACAAACTCCCCAAAAAATACAGAAAAACGCAAAAAACGCTAAAATAATGTAATACTTCTTACCTTTCATTGCTCTCGTGTACTTTTCTCTCTGTTAGGTCGAGCACGAGCTAATAACCATCTTTGTTCTCGTACAATTTCAGCCTAAAAGCCCATCGTGTATTTGCACCCGTTGAAACACATCCACAACCAACAGCAGCATGCGGCAAATGAAGAGGTGACATGCACAGGGACTGGATACTAGCATTTTACACAGGGATCCCGCTGAAATATGAACTTTTAGGCAAGAAAATTACGAAAATGTGAAGGTTTTCGAGCATTATTTTTTGCTCACAACCTAGAAATTGAGTAAAACAAGCTATCGTAGCACTCTATAGGTGATAAAAACCAAGAAAAAGGCCTTTTTGGGGCTAAAAACCATAATATGTTAATTAGTCACGTGACATGTCACGTGATTTCTCATTTTTGTGTTTTTTTAGTCGATTTTTCATTTTTGGCGAACAAAAAAATCGTTTTGGGGGTTCAGTTAGTTTCATTGTATTCGATGATTCATTTGATAAAGCAGTTTACAATAAAAGACCATTGAACCTTTATTGTCTGATGTGTTCTCTTTGTCCCTTTATTCTTGGACACCCATCAAAACAGAAAACGAGAAAAATAAAACAACAGTTGAAAATCACTTTATTATTGAGACACCCGACCACGAATAAAATACACCCAGAGACAATGAAAACAAAGACTCGGATTTCAAGACACAAGCATCGTCAACATTTTTTTATTACACCTTAAACTATATTAACTTTATTAACTCATGTTACTTTAATTGCCCCTTCGCGCGCGACTGTTTTGAGTTCACTTTTTGGAGTGACATCCATGATCAACGGTCTAAACATTTAACCCAAAATTTAGCCAACATTTGGTTGGGATTGTTTGTCATGGTTGGCTCAAAATATTTGTAGAAACGTTGGCTAAATAATTAGTCCAAAGTTGGGCCGTTTGTCAGGGCCTTCGAATCTGTATGAACTCTTGTTTAGTCTTCGCTAATTTGCGCGACCGTTTTCAGTTTACTTCTTGGAGCAAAACAATACGGATCGTTTCTTTGATAAGTTATGCGCATAAATATTTCAGTTTGAATAAGTGTTTTTAAAACTTAGAATAAAACAACTGCCCGAGGGAATAACACGTGACTAAAATGAACAGCGCCCAAAGTAATCAAATATATGACGTCACTTTTGTGTGATTATGATTGAAACCCGTGCAATGTTTGTTATTGGTACGGAGAGAAAAGAAACCAAAAGAGGTGCCACGGGTTCCTAAAAATCTAGCACTTTGAAAATATGTTGTTTTAGATTTTAAGTGTATTCATTCACGCGGTGTTATGTTTTCGTCAGGTCGTTCCCTCGAGAGTCACTCAGTCTTTTCATATAAACAACATTCTTTCTTTTGAAACACAAAGAGGCAAGCCTCAAAGAATCTAACACCTTAATATGCAAATGCTCTTATTGAGCTTCCCGCTTTTTTTATCAAGTTATTCTCTTGAGTAATACTTCTTTGTTTCTTGTTGACGGTCAGGGTGTTAAAGGAACATTGTACAGCCACTCGGCGTTTCTCGGAAGAATGTGTGATATTTCTTTTGTTTTTGGTGCACGTGTATATGAATGAGTGTGTGGAGGGAGGGGCGTGGGGTAACGGAAAGATACACTAAATAATGAACTACAACTTTTTGTCTTAAAACATCTTTATTTCATAATAAAAATTCACTTTTTAAAACTGTTTATTTTCAAATTATACCACAATTATCTTTTCAGTATTTCTTGAATATACATCAACAGCACTAAGCAGTTTTCTGTCCTTTCACAATTTCATCTTCTCGTTTACCTCTTTTCCTCACTTCTTCTTTTTTTCCAGTCCACTTTTCCCATTTCTATTCGTAGTTTAATCCTTCAATTTCTTTCTCTGTTATGTGTTGTATTGTCATTTTCTTCGTTTCTTTCATCCTCCTTCACAATTCATTTATCATATTACGAATTGTGTTCCGTCAAGCGAATTTTTCTCGGAAATAAATTCCGAGCCTAACGAGATTTGCTGAACGAAACACAAGTTACACATTTTTCCCCCTCACTTCTTCCTTGTCGTTTCACTAGTTTCACACTCTTTCCTTGAATTATTTTTCCTGCTTTTCTTTTTTCACTTTTCCCATTTCTATTCTTGTTTTAATTCTTCTGAGTTATGTTTCGTATTACCATAATTCTTCGGTTTCTTTCATCCTCCCTTCACGTTTTCATTTATCATATTACTTAACGAGTAATCAAATACTTAAAGATGTGAAATGTTTCGTCAAGCAACTTTTTCTCGGAAAAAAGATCGAGCTCAACGAAATTTACTTGAAGAAACACAATTTACATCTTTAACATTTATCCAAGCAACGAAAAACACCTTAATATTCAAATACTTGATTTTTTTTTCATTCGTTACTTTCTTTCATTTTATTCTCTTTCTTTTATTAGTTAAGTATAATTACTTATCTTAATTAATACTTCGTTCTTCTCCTATCTTTACCCTACTTTTTCCTTTGTTTCTCCCTTTCTCCTCATTCCATATTTCCTATCTTCTCCAATCATTTTGTTTTTTTTCCAGTGCCATCTTCATTTTTTCATTTATTTCAGTATGATCTACCCTTTTCCATCTTTCTATTTTCACTAACATTTTACTTTTTTCACATTTAAAAATTTAATCGTTTACTTTGTCAGTGCACCATCTCTTTTTTTAATAATCTTTTTGTCGTCTCGTTCCTTCTTCCTCCTTCTACTGCCTCAGGTTTATTCTCTTTTCTTGATTATTCTGCTATTCATCAGGTCGACCACCTACAGGAATCAACAAAGAAAAAAATAACTAAAGAAAAAAAAATAAAGAAAAAATTAACTTATCTTACCAGGAATTCTAAAATTCATGAATATTTTCACAAGAACTGAACAAAAGTAAATGAAAGTAATTTGCATATGTTTTCTTAACTAACAGAGTTTGGTCAGCTTTTGCTTCAAGTTCCTCCCTAAAAATATCAGCTGTTTGAGAAAATATATCAAGCAAGTGAAAGCATGGAAGCAAGCATGCAAGCAAGCAGGGAAGTAAGCAAACAAGCAAGAAAGAAGGAAGGAAGCAAGGAAGGAAGCAGGTAAAATAGGAAGGAAGAAAGGAAGAAAAAAGAAAGGAAAGGAGGCCGTCTAATAATAATTTCTATCCTTTTTCTTCCTATTTTTCTAAGATAGATTTCTAATTCAAAGGTTCCATGCTCCTGTCAAACTCTTTGGTTGAAAGAAAATCATTGCTTGTAACATTTAAACGAACCATTGAAAGTGTTTGAACTTAACGCATTGATTCTATACTGGATGCTTAAATAAAAAAACTCTTGAAAGTACTGTAATCAATTGCAACAAACCTCTCCTGGTTTTCGACGTGCTTTGGACAGCTTAGTACGATATTGTCATGTAGTTACTTTCTGAAATAAAATAAGAATAATGGGGAAAATAATCTGGTTACCATGATTGATGGTTGGGTTGGTCGGTTGGTTGGTTGGTGGGTGGGTTGGTTGGTTGCTGGATGAGTGGGCGGGTTGGTTGGTAGGTTGGTTGGTAGGTTCCTAGTTAGGTCTCCCGGTGTTTTACCTTCAATGCGCTACGAGTGAAGATGCTTGTCGTGACCAACTTCTAGTCTTCAATTTTATCGACACCTGAAACAACACCTGCAAGAACTGATCTAAGTCATGGCACAACTAACTCACACATCGAATTGGAAATTAGCTTGTTAGCTTTTGCGGAGGGAGGAAAATCTGAGAAAAAAAACCCTTGAAACAAGAGCAGAGACATCTAACGAACCCTACTCACACGAGATGCCGAATTCATACTATCACTAGCTATATATTCTTTCTTCCTTTCATGCACTGGTATCAAATAAGTTAACTTAAGACGCGGTTACACGGAGAAAATTTTCTTCGCTGCAAATTGTGTCGCAAATTGCATGTAGCATTGCAGCGTGTAACCTACAACGCAATTTGAGGAATATGTTGCGAGACAAGTTGCAGCGATCGTTGCAAAAAGTAAAATTTGTTTATAGTTTTGACAACGATTGCGTTTTCGTCGCGCCGTCTAAACACTCTTGCATCTTCAGTCGCAACGCTTTTGAGAGAATGACAAGTTGCAGAGAAAATTGTTTCGTGTAATCGCTCCTTTAAAAGAGCGTTCTCTAGAAAAGCAGTCAAAGAAATTTAGAATAGAAAGATTTACTATTTTACCGGTTAAGTCATACTTCTCCCCTTCGTAATTTTAATTAAAGGCATTCTATCGAAATTGTACGATCGTCGTTTGATGAGAGAAATTTTCATTTTCAGTTGACATAGAAGCATGGCGCACCTACGGTCGTATCCGCTGCATGACTGTTTGCAAGATAGCCTAATATACTACAACTACCACAATTCTTTGCACACTTTCTTTTATCAGTTTATTACCACCAGTCGTCTTACTTTATGTAAACTCATGATCGGCACGGCTAGTGAAATTTAGAAAACTAAGGGAAAGGTTACCGGAGCTTTCGTCCTTGAATAAGGACTTCATTAGCAGTTGATACACGTGCGTGTAGACACACGTGACTCGAGGGGTTCCTCCTATACACGTGGTAGATGAGGCTGTCCAGCGTCTCCAGTATTGCGATCGGGTCCAAGCCTCCTGATACAAATGGCTTCTTTGAAGAGTTCTTACACCTCTGAAGTATTCAAACACATATATAGCACTTGTCCTGGGCACCGTATACAAGCGCAAGTCGTCGAAATACTAGATAGATAGGAAAGTTAGATACAACGCGACATTTAGTTTTCTAAAAAATCTGTCCTACTATTGTTGTGAGAAAATGAAAATCTAAAGAGACTTAAGAAGAGACGCAAAGCATTCTGCTAATGAATGCGAAGTCATCATGCAAACAGCCTCTCGTGTCGACATAGCAACATATTTAATTACTTCACATTAACCATTTATTCTTTATCAATTATTGATAAGGTTCAGTATTGGCAACTACTTTTGTAAAATCCAAAGAATACAGTAAACAAGGTACTTAATACAAGTTCACTAAGGTCTTTTCACTGGTTTTTTTTCGGTTTGCAATGACTGACTTTAGCTTGTCGTTACTGATCATCTTTAGCAAGATACTATTCATACGAGGTAAGCCAAGTCCTCCTTTTTCTTTCTCCGTCTTTTTCTCTGTCTTTCTCCATGTTTCTGTGTGTGCCTCTTTCCCTTTCTCTTCCTCCGTCCCTGTCTTTTTCTATGGTGTCTGTCTGTCTTTCTCTTCCTTTCTCTTCCTTTCTCTTTCTCCGTCCCTGTCTTTCTCCATATGGTTTTTAATATTAAATGTTGGACAAACTGAATTAGGAGATTAACGCTGAATTGCACAACACTTTGACTTCCTATGAAGGAAGTTTCTCTCCATTTTTAATTTTCGAGCATTACTTTCAGTTTATACTATTTGTTTGCTTGATGTGAAAAATTATTTATTTGTTTAAAAAATCAACCTGATAATATAAATGTTGCAAGTTTAGAACAATGCTATCATCAAATCTCTTCCTCATTTTTCCTCCTCAGAGCTATTTTAGGGTAAAAACTGAGGTGGTTCTGTAAGAAAAACCAAAAACGACTTTGTTTTTTCATCTCATATAATTTAGAGGGAAAAAACTTTGGAATTTCCTTCTTAAATCTTCATTTTGAGTTACCGTTTAAGACCATTTAGCCAACTTAAAAGCCACTATTCTTGATCATGAATATTTTACGAGTTTCTTCGTATGAAAGAAGTGTATTATACTGAATAACTAACTATTCAATAAGGTTTTTGGGCTTTATTTACTGATTTCTCTTTTTATATCAGTCTATATAGTACCATGTATATAATGCATTTTACTGTTGAATTTTAATATTTTTGTGTCAATTTTTCCTTGCAAAAAAATCCCCAAGACCATCAAACACGGACTTTGAAATTTAATCCAAGCATTAATACAAGCAGCATTAAAAATGCTAATATCGTTTAAGTGGTTCAACAGATGTGGTTTAATTATTGATTATTAATATTGGTGCGGGCGTATTCAGTTCATACATAGCAAATTCCATAAAATTACTCGATTCTAATTGGTTGAGGAGCAACACAAATAACATTAAGTATGAAGTTGCTATGGAAAACACTTTTTTTTTTTTTGAGTGTGCCATAAAAGAAAATCCTAAATAGGTACTCGTTATGGGATCATTTTTCGACTTTTTTCGACCTCTTCATTTCAGACAGAAAGAAGGAATCTAGTCGAGGGTCATCATATTTTTACACAGCCAAAAAAGAAGGATATTTGTATATTTTCTTATTTGTATATTTACTCAAAATAAAGTTCTACCACTGGGAAGACTGAAAGAACAATAGATAGGGTAGCGATATTAATTAAAATATCCCCTTTGAAAATGAATGCTCCTTAAGTACAGACCTCTTTGTTACTCGTAAATGACTTTCGTTCAAAATCTTCATGGATGATAAGCAAGTATTGCAGTCAAGCATTGTTTCTACAAAGTGACTAAAATGAGTTGCCGAAGGACTCATTTGCATGGTTTGAAAGTAAAAACCGTTTACCAACATTTATCTACGCATTGCACAGGCTATTGGAGCGCAAATACAAGACTTCTAAGTTTGTCTTCAGTTGATATTTAGTAAATACACCACCTCCAATTTTAACTTCCATGGATTATTATTTTCCCATCTAATTCTTAAAACAGTTTATTGACTTTGGTTTCATTTATGAATTCATAGTACGTAGTTATAGTGGATATTAAATGAATCTAAATCTGTAGGCGGGCCAGGGTGGCAACAGGAAGTCGAATTTAATTAATCTATTGTTCGATCATATGGTGTTTTAGCACATCAATGTAATATGCAAACATAATGAGTAAGGACGCTAATACTTAAGAACTTTTTTTTACACGATTTTGAACTTCTTTAGAGGAGTGAGCTTTCCATAAAACTGTAAATTAATAGTGAGTCACTTTTCATTTCTAGCCTGCAAAGCAGGCGTTCTTGTGGGTTTGGGGGAAAACCGGGCTTTTGGGGGAACTTTGGAAATTTTGAACGATCGAAGATTGGAGGTCCCATTTTTCTCGCGGGCATGTAGTCAAAACAGGAACCCCAAAACCCTGATTTTTCCTTAAACCCATCAAAAGAACGCCTCCTCTGCAGGCTTTTTTATTTTCTGCATGCAAGCTATTTCATTTCCTGCATGCAAGCTATTTCATTTCCTGCATGCAAGCTATTTCATTTCCTGCATGCAAGCTATTTCATTTCCTGCATGCAAGCTTGGGGGCGGGCATTATTTTTTCAACCTTGTCTTATGCTGGGCCAGCAAAAAAGAGCTCCTACAAATCCAGGTTTATCCCCATCCCCACCCCCTCTTTACTTTATGACCAGTCCCTCATGGTATAAGAGTGTTTCCCGGCAACAGTTCTGAATGGGCAATATCATGGCATTAATTCACCAGTGAATAATTAAACAGGAAGTAAATTTACCGGAAGTAATTTAACTGGAAGTATTATTAAGTCTCCCAACACATGGGGCAGAAATAGTGCGCACAGTACAGAATTAAGTCAAATATTAACAACTATATCGTAGAAAAATAGGTATGTCATCGCACTATCATTTTTATCTTATAATACTATGAATTAATTATTTCATTTCATCAAAAAGTGAAACAACCTCAGTAGTGTTAATTAAATTGAGGGCGTGGTTAGCTAGCTTCTCCGAAAAGATAATGCTTTGGCTACCGGGGCATGCATCTTAGAACATACTGTTGTATGGTAAAAGGAGTCCTTTATTTCCATTGTAAAGCATTATAGGTGGCCAAGAATAGCAAATAAAGAATACAATTTCATGGCTTTCGTTTTACAAAGGTAACAAAAGCTCTTTGGACAACAATAGTTAGGACCCCAAAATTCCAAGATCCCAGGCTCTAAACCTTTATATATACTGAATATGTTTTGACAATGAATAGATCCCTTGCACTAAACCTCCACCTGGGTGTTAGACTATGAAAGATATCATTAATAAAAAAAGGTTTCAATCCACAATAGAAGGGAAATCTTTTGTTTTGAGCCCCAAGATGTGTGGGGTCAGTGCATGGGGTCCATAGGTGCAAAGTAAGGAAGTCTTGTAGTAGGTACCTGTGTTTTGGTGTCTCTGGCAGTTTCTCAACTCCATCTCGGTCCTTTTTTCAGTTAGTCTGGGCTCAAGAGGCTTTTCCATTCCAGTGCTTCTTGGTTGTAGGTTTTGTGGCAAAACCTCATTGTCTGTTTGTAGCGGTCAGCAGTTATCCTGCCTAGTGATGTCATATTTTCTTTCATTCACACTCGCAGGTTGCGTTATGCATCAAGGTGGTTGTCGTAACCAAGTGTACTTTCAGTCCATCCCAGACAAAGCCTTAATTGGGCATGTCATTGAAAACAAGACGGTTGAAACACCTGAGCAATGTCGTATTCAATGTTACATGGAACCAAGGTGTGTGTCCACCAACTTTGATCAAAACCCTGCCAACTCTGCCAACTGCCAGCTGAGTTCTTCTGAGGCTGAAACACACCCACGTGACTTGGTTTACAAACTGGGAATGATCTACCAAGGAACAAAGGTCAGTCAGAAAAAGCTACATAGCATTACAGCCAGACATTCTCTTTGCTAAATGATCACTGTCTTGTGCAGTAATGTTATTGGCAGACCAGACAATTCCATATTAGGGTTTTTTATTTTAATAAATAGGTTATTGGCAACTCTTTCAACCCCAGTGTATGCTTAGTCTCGAATCCAGGAGTTACTTGTTTTGTTATTCTAATTTCTGCCATTGTTTACCGAACTCAGATGAGGCTAAGCTCACATACACTGAAGTTTTAAGAGTTATCAATCACCGGTAATAAAGTGTTACAAATACCCTGGGCTAGAACCTAATATCTTACCAATAGGGTAAAAACATATGCATATAAAACATATACCAAACATATTGACGCTATGCCCTTCCAGCTCAGCTATGTTTTGGGCTCTCTTTTAGAACAACTGTCGGAATATCACGTGTCCACCAATGATGGAGTGTCATTCAGGGTATAAACCACAGGGATACCAATGCGTATATCCTGACAAGTGCTGCAAAGGTAAGCGTTGTGCATGGCTCGCTCAATGAGCGTCAGTCTAAAGACCAGAAAAACCTCTGCCTCCTTTTCTTTTAATTTACCCTTATCACGCTAGCATGACATATAAGATATTCGATTTATTGGTAAAAGGAGTTTACTATCAAATTTGTCACATTGATAATAGTAAAACTGCAAAGTTAAGTAAAGATTATCCCCCAAAATGACAAAGATATTAAGAGCGACTGTCTGTAAAAATCAAACAAAATCAGAAATATGTGGAAAGGCTCAAATTTTCGAATTCGCTCTACTTTTGGATTTTAGTAGTGCATGATGAAGGAAGAAACGCTGTGTGGTTAGTTTTGAAAAATACTTTTTTGTTTTCGAGAAATAGGGAAAAATCGGTTTGAGCTCCAGGGACGATTTTCGCTGCCAAAAGATGGCTGAAAATTGCTTACTTTCGCTTGGTCCGTGTATCAAAACTATTAATCCAAATAGCCTTCTAATACTTTCTGCCAAAAGTACAACTCTTATTTGCTCAATTAAGAGTAGTTTCATAAAAATCGAAGAACTCAGAATTATTTTACACAATAAAAAGCAATGGGCACTGAGTTACAATGCTGGTCAGTGCATCTCGAAAACTGCGAGTTTCCCTATGTGCCATCCTTCCAAATCTTATGAAATTATAGTCAACAACTATTGGGAAACTACTCTTTTGAAAAATGTATTTTTTATTTTGGGGAAATAATTGTGCGCTTTTTGCGAGAGCTTTTATTTTGACTCATTAAGTATGCAGAAATCATTGTTTGGCGATTGCGTGACTAAAGACTTCTCGAAATAAATTCCCTTGAAACATCATTGTTTTTCAAATCTAGTCTATACAAATAAAAGAAAACATTAACATACTAACCTTCAACACGAAAAGGTCTTTTCCGTTGCTCCATTCATCGGAGTTATCAAGAAATTAGAATTGGCAACCGTGGCGTTGGCTTGTTTTATGCAACCGATTTCCGAAAATGCCATCTATCAGTAACTTGTCAGATTTCAATAAGAAATATACAGAACAGTATAAGGCCAGGGATCCACCTTTGGCTATTTCTTCCAAGAACTACTAGTCAGTAGCGCGTTGATAAATTGGTCTGTAATATTTAACAGATCGAGTAACTGTCATAAACTTATACCGAGACAGCATTCCAGCGTGCATATCGTGTTGTGGGACCATAGTGCACCGACCACTGTTCTTTAACGAAGGAGAAAGAAAGAAAACAGGAATTTCTCTTGCAACAAGCTGGCTTCTTAAAGAGAAATCTAGTGCAGGAACTTATCACAGGAAACAAAATTATTTAATGAAATATATCAAAACGAAGCAGTATGGCATAGTAGCTCGCACAGGTGCCTGTAGCCGGCTTCACCATAATCTATTGAGAGAACCACTTTTAAAATTGCTCACAAAAGGCTTTTAATGTTAAAATGGCATAATAATGTATATCTCGACTCTTTTTCTTGCCAAGGATAATACATAAAATTCCAAGACCACTAGGGTATGGACAGAACCGGAAGAAACTACGGTACGCTCTTTTCTCGCGCCAACTGTAACAACTAAACAACTTGCCAGTGAAGCTAGAATAACCTACTGGACTCTGTAGGAATCGAATTTAGTATACTATTCTGTATATTTCTTATTGAAATCTGACTAGTTGTTTGTAAAGAAACACGAACTGTGCATGTCGACTGGTACTGATAGATGCGGTATTTTCGGAAATCGGTTGCATAAAACAAGCCAACGCCACGGTTGCCAATTCTAATTTCTTGATAACTCCGATGAATGGAGCAACGGAAAAGACCTTTTCGTGTTGAAGGTTAGTATGTTAATGTTTTCTTTTATTTGTATAGACTAGATTTGAAAAACAATGATGTTTCAAGGGAATTTATTTCGAGAAGTCTTTAGTCACGCAATCGCCAAACAATGATTTCTGCATATTTAATGAGTCAAAATAAAAGCTCTCGCAAAAAGCGCACAATTATTTCCCCAAAATAAAAAATACATTTTTCAAAAGAGTAGTTTCCCAATAGTTGTTGACTATAATTTCATAAGATTTGGAAGGATGGCACATAGGGAAACTCGCAGTTTTCGAGATGCACTGACCAGCATTGTAACTCAGTGCCCATTGCTTTTTATTGTGTAAAATAATTCTGAGTTGTTCGATTTTTATGAAACTACTCTTAATTGAGCAAATAAGAGTTGTACTTTTGGCAGAAAGTATTAGAAGGCTATTTGGATTAATAGTTTTGATACACGGACCAAGCGAAAGTAAGCAATTTTCAGCCATCTTTTGGCAGCGAAAATCGTCCCTGGAGCTCAAACCGATTTTTCCCTATTTCTCGAAAACAAAAAAGTATTTTTCAAAACTAACCACACAGCGTTTCTTCCTTCATCATACACTACTAAAATCCAAAAGTAGAGCGAATTCGAAAATTTGAGCCTTTCCGCCGTATGTTTGATTTTTACAGACAGTCGCTCTTAATTTTTAAATTTAAGAATCTTTTTGGATTTTTTGCAAATAAATGTATGTATCTACAATGTATATGCACAACTAAGCATTGACCATTGCTTTGACAACATAGCAAAACTGTAAAAAAATATCTGTTGATCAAAATGTCAAGTTTTGTTCTAATGAAATCTTCATTAAATAGCACATTTCTGTATGCATGCTCATGCCCGTTAATTAACCAATCAGAGTGCGCATTATATTGTGGCTAATGTTATAAAAACCACTATTAGGGTAGGTACTTTATCCATTGAGGAAGGGATGGGGCTTCAGAGGTGAGGGTCATCAGTAAAATAAATGAACTTTTGTGAAGGGTCATACATACCTTCAGTTTCCTTGTTGACTTAATTTATAGGATAGTCATAAATTTCTTGCTGAGTGAAGAGGAGGCTACAACCATTTTTTTAAAATTCACTGCAAACCCCAGCTGATTTGGGGCAGTGTTTTCTTAATACTAATTATACTATGGATCTCTCCAAACTGTTGGGCCACTACCAGAACCATATTGCTAACACGCCCACTAACGGACGAATATGTGGACAGCAGAAAAATGTGGGTGTGGTAGCAGCACGAATTTTTGAAGCACTGACCCAGTTTGGTGGGATCCGTAGTAATCATATTCATAAAAGCAAATCCTAATACTCACTGGTTTTCTCTCTCTACAGTTCTAAATAAGAGAGTCTTGTACTTTCCACGCAAGTCAGTAGATGACTACATCAAGTTGAACACATTGTTCAATACCAACTTGACAGCTTTCACTCTTAGTCTGATGGCCCAATTCCAGCCCATTGAAGTACGACACGAAGTTGTACCATTCTCCCTAGCGAGTGAAAACCATGTCAAACCACTTAGGCATCTTTATGGACAACAATCTTTTCTATCTATATGTTTCTAATAAAAATATGTAAGTATTCAATGAACTAAGAAAATAAATCCATTAATCCCTAACCCTAACTACTACACCTACTATAGGATATACAACTACACCCATCCAACAACACCTCCTGCTATAGGATATACAACTACAACCATCCAACAACACCTCCTGCTATAGGATATACAACTACACCCATCCAACAACACCTCCTGCTATAGGGTATACAACTACACCCATCCAACAGCACCTACTAGAGGATATCCAACTACACCTTACCGGACAACACCTCCTGCTATAGGATATACAACTACAACCATCCATCAGCACCTCCTACTAGAGGATATCCAACTACACCCATCCAACAACACCTCCTGCTATAGGATATACAACTACAACCATCCAACAACACCTCCTGCTATAGGGTATACAACTACACCCATCCAACAACACCTCCTACTATAGGATATACAACTACAACCATCCAACAACACCTCCTACTATAGGATATACAACTACACCCATTTTAAACAACACCTCCTCCACAACTACCACCACAATCAAATCACCCTGTCGATGCCATACACGACAACATAAGGACTACACCTCACCCAAAAAACCTCCCCGCAAAGGATACACAACTACCACACCCCTGTCATACACAACAACTAATGATCAACTACAACCCAACAAACAACACCTCCCCACATAGGATACACAACTACCACACCCTGTCATACACAAACAACTAATGATCAACTACAGCCCAACAACAACTTTCCAATATAGAATACACAACTGCAATCCATCTGTAATAATAGCAAATATAGTTAACTTTATTAAGTAACGTTTATTTCCTTACATGGGGTACTTCACAACTTCCCTCAAATGTTCATGGTATATTACTAATTATACAATGATATGACAGAAAAGTCCAGATTGCAATAGATGATGGCAAGTGGCATCATATTTGTGCAACATGGGAAAGCTCTTCAGGCAACTGGCAGGTTTATATTGATGGACACATGCGTGGCAAGGGAAGCACCCTAGCAGCAGGTCAAACCATTACAAATGGCATTGCAATCATTGGACAAGACCAGGATAACCTGGGCGGAAGATGCCAACAAAAACAGAGTTTTGTTGGAAACCTCACAAGCATGAGCCTCTGGGACAGAGTTCTCTCACCATATAATGGATCCCTTTCATTCCTGATCAACTATGAATGCCATCCTCAACTAGGGCAGGTACTCAGCTGGGAGGATATTTTGAAGGGAAATGGCATGGTACTATTAAGGAAATTCAGGGGTAAAATGGTCGCTCACCACATTTTTTTAATAACAAAGGGGGTTCACTGGCTTTGTTCATTTTTCACATGGTGTGGGAAAGTAACATTTTTATAGGTCAAATCAGCAGCAGTGCTCTAAGCTCTCACCTTAGTGAGTATAGGTTAGGTCTTTCTCTTGATTTGAGGGTTTTTCTCTAGGTTCTCATTTCTCTGCAAAACCAGGCAAACGAAATTTTAATTCAATCTTTGCGTTAGTCTTGCCCCAACTTGGATCAGTCTGGAGGTTGTTTAGGGTTTGATCTGTGAGTTAGCAAATGTCCCAACATATGAGCCAAGAAGTTGTTTCAGGGTTTGGTCTGCAAAATAGCTTGTGTCCTATTATATTCAGCCCAGAGGGTTGTTTAAAAGTTATGTTCGTGTTGTGCCCTGACTCTAGATCAGCCCAGGGCAAGGTTGTTCAACGCTGGATTAGCGCTAATCCAGGATTGTCTTATAAGCGTTAAACCAGAGGATAGCAATTATCAGCTGTTGAACCAAGGCCCAGTTCAGTGTATTGATATATTGACATAATATTTGTTTTATGTAAGCATAGAGAGTAAGCTGGTAAGTGGCACATTTTGATAAAAAAGTCAACTATTTTTACTCCTTTTCTATTATTCCTGTGCTTTGAGAGCGCTTTTTCTCCGGGTCTCTTCTGGTTTTCT